>NC_052613.1:20519119-20787092 GCF_016545825.1 Eucalyptus grandis
ATAGTCTCAAAGTTTTTTGTGACCAAAGGACTATGCTTGATCAAAGAAGACCATCCAAAGTCGCTTAGGGTTTTTAGAACATTCTGAGATACAAGCAAGACGGTAATTATGCCAAGTTCTAGAGGATTTTCGGCTTAAATGCCGATTGCTAGATGTGAAGATACAATTTGGTTCATTAGATTTAAAATTGTTCAACAAATATAATGAGAGAACCTATTGTATAAATAGGGGAGCTCTTCCCTTATTTGTAGAACTTTCTCTCTAAAACTTTCTCTCTATAATCCGAGTGAGCAAGTGATTGATCCCTAAAGCTTTGAGGCCTTAAATAGCTACATAACACAAGTGGCTATTGTAATAAAACTTTCGTGACGCCAACATTCTAGTAGAATGCTAAATAAATAGGACTTTTTACACTAAAAACCTTATCGTAACAACTAATGCCAGCATCCTAGAAGTAGCCAACTTATGTAGGTGAACCAAGGATTTAGGCATTCCATCGCTGCATGGTCTCGATCTCAAACGATTGGCTTGTGAAATGTTGCAATCCATTCTCAACCGTCGAAAAAAATGATATTGTTAATTAATTTCCAATGTTTTGAACGACATTATTCTGAGAAGACATGCATTGTAAATTATTAAAAATCAACACATCTAAACATTGAAATATTTGTGACAATTTAAACTGGGTTACAGCATAATGCCGCAACCCTTCTAAAACATTGTTAAACATTTTTAGATTATTTAAGTATTTGCAATGTTTTGTAGTTAGAATATAATAGGGAAAAGTACCAAAAAAGTCATAAACTATTGTACTGGTATCAATTTAGTCATAAACTTTTCAATTAGATCAATTTAGTTCTAAACCTTTTAATATTGGTACCAATTCAGTCTATCCAGCTAATTTTGGCTGACCGGGCACTGATGTGGATGTCGGCCGAACGCTGACGTGGCAATTTTTTTTATGATTTTTTAATTTTTTTTGAACTTTTTATTAATATTTTTCTTTTTCTTTTCTTTTTCCTTTTCTTTTCGCTTTCTTCCTCATGGTGGCCGGCAAGCCTTCGATGAGGCTCGTCGGCCACTAGGCGTGCGTGAAGCCCTTGCCTGCCGTTGGCGAGGGTCGTGGCCCTCGCTTGGCCTCTCCTAGGGCCGTCGGTGAGGCCATGGCAGCCATTGCTAGGGTGGAGGCAAGGGCCGCGAAGCCCTCGATTGTTGGGGCGGCAGGCTAGGGTTTCGGAGGTGAAGATCGGGCGAAGGAGCGGTGGCGTAAGGCGCGAGAGGTGGGGGACCAGGGCCTCGAATTGGGATTTCGTGGAGGTGAGGGCAGCGGTGACGAGGTCGAGAAGCTCCGGGTCAACAATGGAGGAGGCGCGGGGACTCAGCGGCAAGGCTAGGGCAAGGCTAGCCTCACCCAGATCTAGGCTAAGCTGCCTCGCCCGTGGCCCTGGGTGAGGCTGAGCGAGGGTCGTGACCCTTGCCGGTGGCTGGCAAGGGCTTTGCGGCCCTCACCTCTACCCTAGTGATGGCCGCCATGGCCTTGCCGATGGCCTTGGAAGAGGCTAGGCCCCTCGCTGGCGGTAGGCGAGGGCTTCGCGACCCTTGCCCAGTGGCTAGCGAGCCTCACTGGAGGTTCGCCGGCCATCTCTAGGAAGAAGGCGGAAAATAAAAGGAAAAATAAAAAAAAAGAAAAAAAGAAAAAAATTAATAATAAATAATAAAAAAAATCGAAAAAATCATAAAAAATCATAAAAATTATCACGTTAGCGTCCAGCTACTGGCTGACATCCACATCAGCGCCGACCGGCCAAAATTGATTGGATGAACTGAATTAGTACAAATATTAAAAGGTTTAGAACTGAATTGGTTTAATATAAAAGTTTAGGTCTGAATTGGTATCAATGCAATAGGTTTATAACTTTTTTGGTACTCTTCCCGAACATAATATAGTAAGTTTCTGTAAAATGTTAAACCAATATAATGTTAACAAATACCAATATATACGCGATGTTTTGTACTGTGGTACATCGAAACACTCTCAGAATGTAGAAAATTACTAGAAATTAGGAGAATTAGATGTTTCTAACTTTTTGCATTGGATTCTGAAAAAGCGTTTTAAAACAAATATTTGCAACATCATGCATCGGGTGACAAAACGTAGTAAAACATCGTGAAATATTAATCGTTAAACTATTAAAAAGTTTAGGCGGATTGGAATTGCCTTATGAAAAAACGTCATAAGCCCTTAGAAAACTTCATAAATCAATAAATAGTGAAAAATTTGGGAGAATTACCAAAAAGTTTTAAACCTATTTACAATAAAACGACATACTGCCTCTAAACTTTTTTTGTCCAATTTGAAACCTTTATAATTGTGTCAAAGTCCATCAGAATATTTACGTTGTTTTGAATTACGTGATGACTGGGGATGTTGTGAGGTAATTTTAAATATTTTTTAATATTTTCGAATTTTTAAATATATATTTTTTTGGCCTTGTTGAATCTTCTCCTTCCTCCTCGGCCGGACGCCTCGGCCGAGGTGAGGGTCTGGCGAGGCTCGCCCCGACGGCGAGGCGGCCGTGCCGCTAGATCCGGCGAGGCTCGACCTCGCCATGGCCGGGCGAGACCGAGCCTCACCAGATCTGGCGACAGCGGCCTCGCCATTGCCGGGCGAGGCCGAGCCTCGCCATCCGGCGAGCTCGGCCCTCGCCGGCCACTGGCAAGGGCGAGGCCCCGCCGCGCTGCGTGGTGTAGTCGAGGAACCCGCGGAGGAGCTCGATCTCGTCCTCGTCGGTCCAGAGGCGCTGGAACAGGGTTTTGGCGACGGTCACGGCCGGGGAGGGCCGCTTGAGCTCGGAGGGGGAGATCGTGCCGACGATCGGGGGGACGGGGGAGGCGGCGGAGGGGGGCGGTGGCGACAGCGGCCTCGCCGGCCACCGGGGCAAGGTCGACCCTCTCCTCGCCGTCGGCCGGGCGAGGCTTGCCTCCGCGGTGGCCGGCGAGGCTGACCTCGCTGCCCTCACCTCGGCGACGTCCGCCCAGGGAAGGAGAAGAAGCCAAAAATAAAAATAAAAAATATTTAAAAATATTTAAAAATTCGAAAAAAATTAAAAAAAAAAATTAAAAATTACCTCGCCGGCCGGGCGTCCCCGTTGGCGCCCACGTCTGCGCACGGCCGCCAATTTTGGCCGGATGGACTGAATTGGCACAATTATAAAAGGTTTAGGACTAAATTGGATAAAAAAAAAGTTTATGACTGAATTGGCACAATTGCAATAAATTTATGACTTTTTTGGTAATTCTCCCTGAAAAATTTAGATACTTCGAACGTTTTGCACTAAATTACAATAAAACGACATACTGCCTCAAAAAATGTCGTACCTCAATGAAACTTTGAAGATTAATCATTAAAGTATCAGAATATTTACGTTGTTTTGAATTACGTGATGACAGGATGTTGTGAATCACAGGAAAGCATTATAAATTGAGAAAATTTAGGGATTTTTTTTTTATTTTTATTTTTTTTATATAACTTTTTGCTTTCGGTTACAGAAAAATTTGGCGCTGTTATATTAAGCGTCATATAGCACAAAAATTAGATTATTTAAATACTCATGACATTCTTTGTAAAACTTCGTAAGAGAGTTAAAAGTTTCAAATACTTTCCACGTCCTTCAAAAACATCGTAAACTAAAATAGATATTAGAATAGTTAAATATTTACGACCTTTTGCACGTAAAGTCTGTTAACAAAATTAGAATCATTTAGATTATTACAACGTTTTGCACTGAATTACGACAAAATGAAATAAATCATTGTAAAACGTCGTAGAACATTATAATCACAATCAAAATATTTACAATGGTGGATCTACTTTGTGATGAAACATGTCAGCCTTTGTGAAATGGCTACCTGTTGAGTAGGCATTTAATTTGATTGCTTATAATTTTCTAAATTGAATCTGTTTGCATACATCGATCATGGCTTTGAATATAATATTATCTTGCATAGAGAGAAAGACCATTGAGGCACAGAGGAATATCTTAAGATGGGCTCTAGTAATAATGTAGAGAGTCATTGCGATCGGGCATGATAATTATTTTGTTTCTCTCTCTCTCTCTCTTGTCTTTCTGTTTCTAGAAATAAGTTTGGAACATAAATCCATTTGATAAAGAAAGTTCATTTTTCTATTTCCCGAATAAATTTTTAGCATAGAAATAGGTGTGAAACATAAATGAGAAGTAGAGATTTTCTACTTTTCAATTTTTGGAATAGAAATAGAAATAAAAACTCATTTCATTGTGCGCCCATGGCTGCCACCCGCTAAATTCGGATCGTTTTTATGCCGCCCATCGATGTAAAGCAGCACCAATGCTTTTAATTCAATTCATTAAGGATGTTTTATCTCATGAAAGAGTGGAACACAATAAATGTAAAGTAGCATGAGAGAGAGAGAGAGATTGAAGAAGGCTTATCAAACAGATTTTTATTTTGGGAATATAAATTTAGTGTCATTATCAAATGCATATCTTTGCTTAGAAACTCATCTAGAAATTAGAAATAGAAAATCTATTTCTGAGCTAGAAATTATTCAAAGGAATAGAATGATTATTATTCACGCCAAGTACAAGTGCATAATATGTTCACTGATTGTGAGAAGCCAATAGAATTAAGTCGACAAGCCGATAACAATTTCCCTCCATCAACTGATAGTCGAGTTGATCTTAGTCAAGTCAATGTTCGTAGAGTCGAGAAGCATTAACATCGATGGCAAGGATAGAAGTAGTAGGAACCTTATTACAGTCAAACACGGAGAGCATTCATCGAAGGTGTTGACTAATGGTTGCAGTCTAGCATGTTAAAACAGCCGAGTCAATCGGTTATTGCAATTTATTTCCTTTTGTCAATCAAACTCTCGCCCTTTATTCTTTCTAAAATAATTTGTGTTGGCATTAGCGGATTCACTGCATGAGTTTTTAGAACCTAATAATCAAGTTCTAATTCATTTCTTGATGCACCATCATCTGTCAATTCGAGTACAAAAACCATAGCCTTCCGTAAGAATTCAATCAGTTGAAACGCGACAATTGCCAATGTCCAGTCGACGATTTGAGGAGAGCAGTGTACCAGGAGTACCTTAGCCTCAGAACATGTTAAGCACCTCAAACAATCCTCTTTTACACTCCTCTCATGGAGTCCCGTGGGCTTCCACCAGAGTATGATTTTCAGGCTATGTGGCCACCAAAAGTTCCAAATTGAAACAGCAAGCAACACAAATTCAACCATCAAGTTCTTCAGCAACAACAAACGCAGAAGGCAGCTATAATTTAAAAAGTCCACGGAGAGAAAACTCTCCGCTTCCTGCTTCAAGCTAAAACGTGCTTAGAACTTAAATCTGAAGTTTGGCCAAAAGAACAAGACTTAATCTAAAGGGAAGCTGTGCTGTGTACAAGAAACTGTCCAGTAACGACGAGTGGATTTTGTTACTGTACAATTTTTCTTCCTTCCTTTCTTTTGCTAATAAGGCGGTAAAGCAGTATCTCAGAATATTCAGAATCTGCAACACGATTGTGCACCCAAAATCAAAAAATTTCTGGTCAAGGATAGTTCTCTTGATTATAATTCCCGACATCAGATAAGTCTCCTCAAATGAGAGGACTGAATGTAGTGTCGAATGACAGTTTATGTGAGATCCATAACTAATATCCTGCACGAGGACATACAAATTAGATATATCCCGCACTATGAATTGAGTCGCATTTCTTCTCCTATAAAACCCCATCATGGAAACTAGAAACTGGTTAAATGAAGCTGTCTAAACTGCTCTTCATAAGCCAAAAACAAAAACCTGAGTACTTTCCAAAGATGTGACTACCATCCCTTCCAAAAGAATGAACTGAAAATCTAGTTGTTACCTGAGGAACTGCTGAAATGTGCAGGCAAACAACTATTTTACTGTCACAAAAGAATTTAATGAAACAGCACATATGGGGGAAAAGGCCTTTGCATTTGACTTATCCTAGTTTTTGCCCCTAGATCCTTGAATTACCCAAGGAAACGACATTTGTGTTTTCTCCAGGAGATTGAAATTTGGCGCAACTGAATTGTACTCCAATTCGCTTCTACTCTACCATGAAAATCATTCCCCATCACAATTTCTTCTTCTTCTTCTTGGACTTCTTATGTACAACATCTTCTGGTACCTACAATGGAATAAACTTATAAATTGGCAAAACAAGCAGTGGCAGGAGGGTGGCAAATCAGGTAGTGACTAACAAACAAAACTGAAGCAGAATTGAGGAAGTACCTTTCTTTTCTTGTTCTTCTTATCGTCCTTCTTCTTGTTCTTCTTCTTTTTCTTATCCTTCTTCATCATTTTCTTGTTCTTCCTATCGCTGTTCGTCTCCGTAATAGTTTCAGTTTCTCCTGCATCAAAATGATACTGCACAAATGTGTAAGATCCAAGAATTTTGAGACATATAAATAAGCACGAGCAATTCCTACCTGAGGATCATTGAAGGAACCAACATGTCTGATCATTCTTCCTGAAGTTGAGGTACTGCCTGAGGAAAAGTGAGATTAAAAGATTAGCCATCAGTCTGAATTAGTTTCTAATCTCCTTGACTTCAGCATGCACTGTTAGGTCACATTGTCATAACACACAAGCAAAAACAAAAAGGGTAGAAACTCCACCCCCTGATTGAGCAACCTTACACTCGACCATGAGCTGATATTCAATTTTACCAACATGCATCAACCAAGAACAAAAACCAAGCGCAGGGCAATACTAATTCCAAATTGACCCTCTCTTCTTTTGATAATAACAACTCACAAGCTTGTCATGTAGACAAGACTCAAGAAAGAGAACATGGGAAACATTAGCATTCATCAGCACACAGAAAGCAATGCCTCACAGCCTGGTCCGAGTCCGAATAAAGAATGATCACAACACGTTGTCACGGAAAGCAATTCGAACGGAACAAATCCCACTTGACAGTAAGCCATAAAACCCCCAGTGAGCTAAGCGAAACCTACAGAGTTTTATCGATAACCAAGAAAGGAAGTCAAACCTCTCACATTAACAATCGGGCGAGATCGAATTTCTCATCATCAACCGACAACAACATACCATCACCTTTTCAATCACACCGAGCCACAACTATCTATATCAACACTATCAGTCCCGAATTCTCACATCACACAACACGCACAGAAACTCAACCTGCCCGATCAATATAACAACAATCAGAAGAAAACCCAAATCAATTAACAGCACGGGCAAGCGAAATTTTGCACCAAACGATTACTCGAAGTGACGCAGTCTTTGGCATTCTTGACGGCGAGCTCGACGAGATCAGGGTCGATGGAGGCCAACCCCCGCGGCTCCTGCAGCTTGCGCTCCAGGAACTTGGCCAGGGCCGCCGCCTTGTTCGTCGTGATGGCACCGCCGGGATGCGCCAACCTGCGAGAACCGCAAAGGCGATTTGACGAATTTCGAATCGATTCAGCCCAAAACAAATCCAATTTCTTCCCCCCCTCGTTTCGAATGGAAGTGCGTGATTAAGGGAGAGTTATACCTGGGTCGAGAAGAAGGCGGCAAGGAAGGGAGGGGCGCGAACTTGCTGCCCCGGAGAGCTCGCTTGTCTTCTTCGCTCAGTCCTTCCATGGATTCTCTCTCTCTCTCCCTCTTTCGGACTCGCGGAGAAGGAAAGAGAGAAGGAGGGGCGTGTGCTCGCCTGCCTGTTTCGCTTCGAAAACAAAACATGCTTTAAATATACTGTCAAAATCGGATGCAATGTTTATCTTTACACACCCTTTAAATGTGCCGCATCAGAAATTAAATATATTAATATTACGAAAAACTCCAAATTAATAAGTTTGTGAATGTTTACTCAAACTAATCTTTTTAATTACTAAAAATCTTAAACTGGCACATTTGTGATAAATTTATCATATATTAGTTTTGATTAAATTGAATTAATATTACGAAAAATCACAAATTAGAAATGCGCAAAAGAACGGGAAATCGCTCGGGATCGAATCGGAATCGCCCACCCATCCACCCAGATTGAACTGGTAATATATGAATATATATTTAATTTTTAAGAAAAACTTCCCATCAAAAAATAATTTAAGAAAAATGAAAACCCTAAAAACCTCTAATTTGGAGTTCAACATCCATCAATTGAGTATTCGTCTCTTCTTACTCTCGCATTGTCTAAATTGTCTATCTATTTCTCACTCACAGCCCACTCTCAACCTCAACAACCTAATGACTCACGACTTCGACTGTTAACTTTCAATATGAGTTCAATTTTGTTACTGATATTACAACTAAGAATATGGAAGTTATTCACTTTTTGTTTTACTTTGACTTGTTGAAAAATGTTAAACTAAGTATGTGAAGATTGTTGGGACCAGTTTTGTGGACCCATTCAAGAATCGAATCGAATTGGCGGTTTATTTCCTGGATGGATCCATGGAACTAATGCCGATTCCCAGTTCTAATATTTTGGAACTAGTCCTTAGTGGATGGTTTCCATTTCTTGAGTGGAAACCATTCACTCGGACCACCCCTTCCATAAATTGGTTTGGTTATTAACTATCACGTGTCACCAAAATTAACAATTTGATAGTTAAATTTTCAAGTGTACTAGTTTTGAGTTTTTTTTTTTTTGTTTGTAAATTTGTCATGTGTATACCGATTTAAATTTTTTTGTTATATTAGCTCAAATTAAATTAGTAAATTTCATTAACTTGAATTAATAGAATTATATTCAACCAAAAAAAAAAAATTAATAGAATTATAACATCGAACATTTTATATAATTCAGGGATTGAATTGAACATCTATAAAAAATTTAAGGATTATATTAAAGGTTAAAAAAATGATACTGCACATTGAGCCAACGTTCAAATCTCATCCATGTCATCTTCTCTTTCATAAAATGAATTATTGCAAGGCAGATTTGCATAACTATATAGGAAATACTAAAACATGTTGAGATTTCAAGAGTTCCTTCTTTCCCTTACATTCATAGTGAGCATGTCTGAGAAAAAGACAATTTTTTAGCTACCCAAAATTTCCAACAAACGTGACTTCTCAAGTTTTCAAGTCACAAAAAATCCTTCTAGTTTGAAAATGTGTATGATCATAAAAATATAATTACCTTCGTCTCATTATCACAACTAAAAAAAGAAAAGAAAAAAAAAAGAAAAAAAAGAAAAACACTTGAGCAACCGTGCTTTGCGTCTTCACAATACTCACTTCAAACTGGCCTTTTTCTAAGATTACTGTGGATTGATTTCGATGCGTTTATCATGTAAGTCTTAATATATGATAAGACGGATCAGGCACAAAAGACCGAGAGGGATGAGGAAATCCTAACCTCTTTCGAGTTTAAGTGCTAGACAGTACGTACAACGTGCACGAACCGCCGTGCACATACCGAAACAAATATCGTCTATCAATTGAATAGAAAAGGGATTGAAGGATGGAACAAATGCAGAGCATGTGTATAGTGATTTAGCCTATTCACCTAAGCTACTCTCTTCGAGTTTTCACAGCCAAAATCAAGGCTGGAATCATCTATTGAAAGTCTCGAGACATTGACGGCGTATACATAAATTGTAGATGCACAGACCTCTACGTAGAAATACATCCAGATATACATAGCGAGAAGATGAACACTCAGAGCATAGACTAGTTTTTTGTTCGTTTTTTCCCCCACTAAACTACAGCCCTTCGGTCGAATTTTGTAGCCATTACACATGGAGTGACGCTTGAAATTCAAATCCCACGAGTAGCATTGGTTCTGTCGTTTGCAATTGTAGAACTTCACTGTCAGCTCCGTAGAAACAGTTTCCCAAAATAGTTGGTTCTGCTTCTACAACAGTCCGTAAGTAGAACATCTTCTGCACTCAAGTCTTTCCAAGAGTCTGCATAACCAATCTTGTTCTCCTCCTACGTTTAGGTGTCTCCAAACATATTTACTCACGTTCCATAAACTGTTCACCTTGTACTTTTTTTTTTTGGTCGATACCTTGTACTTGGTTTATCCTTTATCCAAACTTTTCAACAATCACGTCCTCTAGCTTGTTCACCATCTGCAAGGTCCATCCAAGCCCACTGATGTCTCCATGTCCTCTAGTCGGTTCTCCTTCTATTGATCCATCCAAACTTTCTGATGCACGTCCTCTAATTTGTTCACACTGCAGTCCTTCTAAGACATTGACGTATCTCACGTCCAATAACCTTGGTCATCATTTCAAAAGTCTGTCCCGTCACTAACGTTTTTCGCGTCCAATACGTACATTGTTCACCTTCTGTAGAGCATGTCCTTCTGCACTCTTGGATGTCCCATTACTAACATCATCTGCATATAGATCCGTGTATGTAAAGGCAGCAGCTTCTGCACAATCGGTTGCACATGCTAGTGTGTACTTAAATTGTTTTGTCATCCTCAAAACGCCATAGGGACTTTTCCTAACATAATCATCAAAAAGATTAGTTGGTAATCAATCTGATTCTGGAGACAGAAAGCCAGTAGTCAGTGATGATGATTGTTGCAGGCTGCTGGCAAGGATGGTGCTGGCAGATTGATGACGGTGGCAACAGTTGTGGTGATGGTTGTGCTGGGCTCGTGGTGCAGATGGTGCCGACAGATAAATGACGGTGTCAACAACTGTTGATTGGCCTTAAGGCAATACACAGTGGTAATCCAGTTCGTAAGTTCCTCAACATTAGACAGAATGATGCTTTCGAACAATAGTTCACCCTATTCAAAAAAATAAAGTCCGCTATGAAAGAAACTTACCTTATGGTGTCCCGTTCTGCTGCCAAATGGATTCGATGATTTGCTACCACCTTTGAATGAATGTGTAAACAATTCATCCAAAAGACTGCAGGTTTAAATTCTACGTCCAGCTCATAGCTGGCATCTTCTTGATCTTCTTATCTTCCATTAGGCTTCTAATCTGCAAAGCATCACTCCACCTTCCAACAGATCTGTAAACATTTGCCAGAACGACATAACTCAAGTGGTGATCAGGTTTCAGTTCCAAAATTTTCTTTGCAATGCGCTCTGCAGAAGCAGAGTTTGTACTGGTGGTGCAGGCACTGAGAAGAACTTCCCAAAGAGATGGATCGTCTCTATATTCGGCATTCTCTACTAATTTTTCAGCCTCCTCCAGGAGACCTGCACGGCCAAGAAGATCTACCATGCAATTGTAATGCTCTGTTCCTGCTTTGATCCCATACTCTTCAGTCATCGAAGTAAAATATTTTCGCCCTTGATCGACCAAACCTGTTTGACTACAGGCAAAGAGAACCCCAACAAAGCTAATATAATCAGGTCTGACCCCCGACTTAGCCATTTCATCAAATATTTCAAGAGCTTCTGTATCTCTTCCATTCTGAGCAAAGCCACAGATCATTGAGTTCCATGTTATTAGGTTTTTGACATGCATCCTCACAAATATTCTATAGGAAAAATCTGTACAACCACATTTTGCATATAAATCAACCAAAGCTGATTCTATGACAACATCTCTCCAACCAACTCTCCTTACATACTGGCAGTGGACCTCTTTCCCTGGCCTCACAGCTGCCAAACCTGCACAAGCACGAATAACTGTCCCAAAATCATAGAGATCAGCATTACCCATCTCACGGAAAAGCTGAATTACTGTCTCGAACTTTCCACCTTGACAGTACCCTCCAAGCAATGCAGACAGAGAAACCGAATTCTTGTTGATCATCCTATCGAAAACATGCTGAGCTTCATCAAGCGACCTGCACTTCCCATACATGTCCACGATGCTGCTCTCAACGACAACATGTCCACAAAGACCAAAAGTGATGACTTTGGAGTGTACTTGTTTGCCCTGCTTCAACCACCCCAAATTGCCACAAGCAGTCAACACACTTCCAAATGTGAAATTGTCCGGCGTCAAATGGTTCCTTTGCATGTAATAGAAGCACTCCAATGCTTCCTCATACATATCATTCCTTGTATACGCTGAGATAACAGAAGTCCAACAAATAGCATCTGGTTCAGGCAACTCATCAAACACCCTGCGTGCTTCATTCAAACAACAGTTCCTTCCATACATGTCGATCAGAGCACTAGAAATAACGCGATTCGAGCCGAACCCATGCCTAAAAACAACCCCGTGAAAACACCAACCTAACCTCACTCTACCGAGCCCCGAGCACGCCTTGATCACCGCCGATAAAGTAAAACAGTTGGGCTCAATCCCAGTCCCCAGCATATCCCAGAACAGCTTCAGCGAGTCCTCACATTGCCCCACCTTCACGTACCCCGATATCATCGACGTCCAGGAAATCACGTCCTTAGCGAACAAGCCGTCGAAGACCCTCCGGGTCTCCCCAATGTCGGAACCCGACTTGAAATACAAAGTGATCAAGCTGTTCCCCACGAACCCATCTGTGTCGAGGCCGGACTTGATGACGCGAGCATGAATTTGGAGACCCCGGCCGAACGAGACGGCCGCGGCGGCGCACGTCTGCAAGAGGGCGCCGTAGAGGGCGGGCTTATTGCTCACGCCGGAAGGGTCCGTGGCGTTCAGGAGCCGGAACGCGTCGAGGAGCGCCCGCGATCTGCAGAGCCGGACGATTTCGGAAGCGCCGTCGAATGAGAAGCTTCTGGCGCCGCCGAGGGCGGCGAGAGAGGGCAGGGAGCTGCCACGGCGGCGAGAGAAGAGCTTCATGAAACGCGAGGAACCGAAATCCTCTCGACCCAGAAACCGGTTCGCCTCAACCCGGGCGTCAGCAGCAGTCAAACAACATCGTTCGATTCGAAAGAAAACATGGTTTGAATCGAATCAAGCGCTCGTGAACGACCGAGAAACATCATTCGACCCACGTTTTCGAAGTAGCGTTCGGACATTCCTCTGTTGCGTTCCATTTCGCTAGACATTGGCGAGCTTGAGTCTCCCCAAATCCGGCGAGACTCAAGCTTCACTATTGGTGAGACTCAAGCTTCACTAGTTATCGGCGACCTATTGACGAGCTCGAGCCTCACCTAGCATGTCACCAACCGGCGGCCGGGCCGTCGTCGACTAAAGAAGGAAGAAAAAGAAAGAAAAAAAAAGAAAAAAAAATTGAAATATTGAAAAATAATTATAATTATAATTTTTATTAAAAACATTTTAAAAAGTTAAAAAAAAAAAACCCTAGATTTAAAGTGGATTTCCTAATAACTTATTTAGACTCATTTTTTTGTGTTTTACTTTCTTAGACTCATTTTTGACCCATATTTAACTTTCACTTAATCCATATATGACCCATTTAACTAAAAATGAGTCATAATATGGATTTATGACCCATTTTGCCTACTCTAGATGTATGCCATGTATGGAATAAAGGAGAGAAAACGAAGAAAATATAGGTTTAGCCAGAAAAGTGCAAAACTTATAATAGACAAAGGTTTCAATTTTGCATCCGCCCGACCAAACATAGCAAGAGTATTAAATGGACGGGTACTCAGATTAAGTAGATTTAAAATGGAAAGAAATCATCTTGTCACTGATGGAGGGATGCAGAGCAGGTGCTTCTGCACTCGGATGTCACTTGGATGATGCAACGGCACATGGTGGGAGAACATATCACCGAGGATAGCTGGTTCGCTGTCGGTAGAGAGAAAAAGCGTAAAACTTCACATACTGAAAATGACATCAACTAATGCGAACTTGGACAATTTGCAATATCGTGAATGGGTAAAACTCTAAAGAAGGAGAAAGCTAAAATTCCAAAACGAAGTTTCGTGGAAGCTTCTCATCACCATGCGTGAAGACGAGGAACACCAAAAGACGCAGCTAATTCAATCAGGCTCGTGCTGAACTAATCTATTACGCATCTCCCCTCCCTCCCTCTCTCACGTAATAGAGCTTGTCCACCCAAATTTGAGGTGGGGAAAAAAACTAAATGCTTATAATCTTATAAACATGGCTATACACCACCGCATATATTTCTGACTGGCTGAATTCCGGCTCATGAAACAACAAATCACCAGATGGCCGATAGCCAAAACATACGAATGAAACATATCTTACTCCAAATAAACTCGCAAAGGGATTATTGAACAAGCATAAAAAAAGAGCTTGCCTTACTAACTAGAGATGTTAAGATAGTCCAATTGATGCAACTTTGCCCAATTGGAATAATTTCAATCTTACCAACACAAGGCGAAAACACAAACTCCACTTGTTCACGCTCGGTTGTGTGGACAAAATGTACAAGCATTGAGGCCCTGCTTTCGCAGCACTGAGGAGAGATGCATTTACACTGTTTTCGAACCCCATGTTGAAGTTTCCCATCATGTGGCCTGCACCACCACCAAAGGGATCTTGGCCTTGTTCCCGCACCATTGCGGTCACTCGCTCTGGACAATCATCCAGAACATGTCAGGCCAGATATCTGAACAAATTGGGGTTGTCTTTATCTCTCTCCAAATAGTCTCGAGTGATCAAGTCCTCAATCCTTTTCTTGATTGCCTTGAAATCAGGCTGCAATACAACAAAATCAGCTGATAAAAACTGAAAGAACCAGGATGAAGGTATTGAGTCAACACAGTGTCTAATAAAGACCTTAAACATGCGACCCAACTGCTCAACACACTCCATGACCAACTGCTGATGACCCAAAACTTTTCGACTCTTCATGATACGCACAATTGAGGCATCAATTGCGTATCTCCGATCCTTATCCACATCTTCTATCACTTTCTTCTTCTCATCCACAGGAGGAAGAGGAATCTGCATGTTGGAAAAATTAAAGTACGATTGCGCTGATAAAGGTGAGAAAAACTAAAACAGGATTGCAATTAAAGGTTCATGTAGAAAGACCAGGTCAGACAATTCAGGACAATCTAAAAACAGTCGGTGAAACCTTGATCCTCCTCATTTTGTCGGTGAACTTGGAGTTGAACTCAAAGTGATCAGTAGGAGCAATGGTTTTTGTGTTTGGTTCTTTGTTAAGGATCTTGTACTTGGCACATGATAAGGAGTGGAGAAGCCTCACAACATCATCATCAGTCAAATTCAACTGGGTCATTATCTCTGAGTAACTCAGTCTATCAGAAGAGTTGAATAACAACAGAGCTGAGGCCTACAAAGCAATAAAGAGGGGATAAAAAGCTTTCAAGTGAAAAAATACATAATGCAAAATAACAAATCCCAAAGTCTACCAGATCTCAAAATTGATAAAAACAAAAAGTTCAAAGAACATATTACCTGATATGTTGTCACTATCAACTCCATGGTTTTTGGCTCAAATTTACCAATAATGTTACACGTCCCTAATGAATAAATCCATGTTAGCTTTCGATGCTTTGTTTTTGTCTGGTAGAATTCCCTGAAAACTTCAACACACTTTACCTGAAACAACAAAAAATTGACAGTAACTTTTAAATCAGAGTGAAGCAATAAATTTCAACCATCAGAAATTGCCTACGAACATCAAACAGAACTTCAAATTTTAACTTAGCCAAAATTCTGCAAGTACCATTTCTGCTGGAAGGTTCAAATCAAAGGACTTGTAACTTGGCCAAAAACCAGTAGTCAGAACCGTGACTGTCAAGTCAATGCCAGGATTTGCATTTGTATTATTACTGAGATACTCTTCAAAACTAGTCTGGTTTTCCTTGGCTAACGTCAAATCCGTAACCTGGAACACAGGGGAGTGAATTAGGAGCATATTGCCGCAGGTGAAACTAGTTCTTAAGAAAGAAATCTAGCAACACCAACCATCCCTTCCATCTTTGATGTGAACTGACCACCGCATTGCTGCTTTAATTTTGTCAGGATACTTCTCTCATGGTCATCATTGGCACTCTTATCAAAGAGAAGTCGTCTAGCAAGCTTCTTCCTGCCGGTTTTGATGATTATTAGTAAGCAGTTTGATGGCATCACCAAGCCTCAATTATAATGGATTACACCACAAATGGATCCACATAACAGACCCCAGTTAGTGGATGAGGCATTTGTTTCCAAAAATTGATATGGCTAAGTTTCATATTCTAATGCATGGAAATTTTATTTGCAGACATGATTAACATGCTTGATATATATTCTCAGAGTCACTGTAAATTGATTACAAAAATGATCTCATTTTTCTTTTACTACGGAGTACAGAAGAGAGATGTTAAATAATATATAAGGCAAATCAATCTTGAGAACATATGTTCTTCATCTCGACTATCATTGGCATAAAGACAAGCACAGTAGCCTCAGTAAACTTGCACCCATTACTCAAGGGTCTAGCATCCTATGAAATTACAGTATTCAAGAAACTGATAGAACTAGTTTTGACGTATCTAAATAATAGGTAGAAAAATAGTAAGCCCAATTTCAATATATCATGAACCATCTTCTATACATGCTTGAAATTACAGTATTCAAGCCTCGATTATAATGGATGACAACCACAATGGAATATTAAATGGATACACATAAACAGTAGTGGATGAGGCATTTGTTTCCAAAAATTGATATGGCTAAGTTTCATATTCTAATGCATGAAAATTTTATTTGCAGACATGATTAACATGCTTAATATATATTCTCAGAGTTACTGTAAATTGATTATGGAAATGAGCTCATTTTTCTTTTACTATAGAGTACAGAATAGAAATGTTAATCAATCTTGAGAATATAGGTTCTTCATCTTGAAGATCATTGGCATAAAAAGACTAGCATAGTTCCCTCAGTAAACCTGCACCCATTACTCAAGGGTCTAGTATCCTATGATGTTGAAGTATTCAAGAAACCGATAGAACTAGTTCTGATGTATCTAAATAATTAGGTAGAAAACTAGTAAGCCCAATTTCAATATATTATGAACTGTCTTCTATACATGCTTGAAATTACAGTATTCAAGCCTCGATTATAAAGATAGTACCTATAGAACTCAGCAAAAAGATCCTTGTCACTGATATATGCAAGCAGCTTTACTACCTGCAAAAGGTGCAATAACCACCTGCGATACTTAGAAAATGATGCTAGACTACATTAGAAAAATTAATGTCCAACAACAGACCTTCTCAAGCGTTTCTTCAATGGCTTCATCACTTAATTTTTCACTACCTCCCTTCTTAAGTATATTATCACAGAAAGTAGCCAATAGCTCTGCACTTGAGCTTCCGCCAACACCCTTGTTGCAAAAGACTTCAAAAGCCTCCTTAAGTGCCTGTCAAAAGGAACCTCAACTGAGCATCTATTTGGTATCTATTTGATGTAGCTATTTGAAATCACTTCAATTGCAAGATATGAACCTTATGGAAGAGGGTGTGGTTCTGGAAACAATCATTCACATATGCCACATACTTATCATGTAGCTCAATTACTTTCCTCACGAAAACCTGCTGACAATGAGCTGAATCAATGATCCTAAACAGACCAACAAAATTTTATTAACGTATGGAGGATAAGTAGAAGATTTATTGTATCACTTGTTCCTGCAAGCCAACTACATCCTTCTTGTCACCCTGTGAAAAAGGAATGAAGGCACTAGGTTACTTGCTTCATACAATGTTCGAAGACAAAACAAAGGTATGCATAAATATCATAGATGTGCAACCACACTAAAACTACAGAATGATGAGGATGACGAATCTCAAACAGCGGGTCAGATTTAGACTGGAATTTAAAATAACACCCAAATGGTAACTTGGAGAAGCATAAATTCCTTTACGAAAACCAAAAGCTTGGAAGCATTGCCGGACAATTTCCTTAGCATCATACTAAATAATAAAGATTTCATCATGTAATTCAAACTAATCGATTGCTAGAGCTTCAATTAATTTACAATATTTCTTCAAGAGAAGATAATAATTGTATATGTAGATTTTTCAAAAATCCTTCCAGATATTTCATGGACAGTGGTTCATTACTATACATGAAAACAGCAAAGGCATGAGTATGCAATAAGCCAGTTTTCTTGGTACACGGTATAGCACTGTAATCATAGTTGAATAATTGAATTACTACGTCAGCTCGTGGTTCAGTTAGGCCTGACTGCTAAAATAATAACATAACAATGTATGTGTGTCAGCTATCCATGCTAACATGTGTGAGTAAATCATGTTCACATATATGCAGATCTTGGAATATGTATGGCATAAATCTCTGTGAACACCATATCTCCCTCGTTTCCTCCCTCTCTCGCTCTCTCTCACTTTCATGGCAAGCTGGTCAATCTTCTCATTTGAAGATTAACTTCCATCTTCTTGATGAAGGATAAGGTTTTCACCAAACGGAGATCTAAGTCAGCAACAATTCCTGATTTGATTCTACCAACCTATATCGCAATTAGCACAAGGGGAACTAACTGGATGATGCTAATGCTGGTCCAATTAGCATATGGGCCCGTTTGGTTCAACTTTGGGGGAATGCAAAGCCATTTCCCCAAGTATCTTTGAGTGAAGAGGCATTTTGTGAAGGCAAGTGTGTTTGGTTGTGTATATTTTGTAAAGTAGCTTTAGGGTGAAAAGAAAAAGGAAAAAAAGAAAAGAAAAGAAAAGAAAAGAAAAGAAAAGAAAAGGGAGGAGGAGATGCAGCTGGAGAGGGAAAATCGTGGGGAGCGGCTGGTGGTGGTGGCGGTAGCGGTGGCGGTGGTGGGAGGCAGCTTGCCTGAGGTCGCTGACCTCAGCGTTGCTTGGGTCGCACAACTCAACCACTTGGGTCACTTGACCTTAGGCCACCTCGCCTAAGGTCACGTGACCTCAGGCGAGGCTTCCCAGAAGCTAGATCTGGCCGCTCACGGCGTCACCTGGTTCACGCGTGCTAGGTGACGCCACCCGAGGTCCGCGTGACCTTAGGCGGTGTCGCCTGAGGTCCGCGCGACCCAAGCACCGCCGCCTGAGGTCCACGAGACCTAGGGCGATGTCGCTTGAGGTCCACGTGGCCCAAGCAACGTCGCCTGAGGTTGTGCGGGGTCGCGCCACCCCAGGCGGTGGTCACTGGGGATGTGCGACCCCAGGCGGCAGTGGCGGCTGCCGGAGAAGTGTGACTTTCAGGCGGGGAAGAAGATGGGTGGGGAAGAAGAAGATGAGGAATGACGTGATGAACAGTGGAAATTGCATCTCCAAAATGACAAAGCCCAAAGCAGCCCCTCCCCAACACTCAGCTTTCAGCGTTTGGAATGCTCACATTTGGCAAATGAGCTTTCAAAAATATTTGTCAAACGCAAAAAATTTTCCCCAAGGGGTTTGGGGCTTTGGGCCCCCAAAGTCCCTTGGGAAAGTCGAACCAAATGGGGCCAAAAAAAACCTAGCACCCCACTTTTAAGCGAAAAAATAGGAACTTATCAAAATCCTGCGTAGGGAACTAAATAGTACCTTAGCAGACTTCTATCCTGCAAGAATGACAATATGGACAATCAAAAAATCCCATCATCACTTAGGCTGACAGTAATCCTATGGTTATAATAACATTGTGCTTATCTTGTTTGATCTAGAAGGCTACATCAATGACCACATTAGATTGACAAAACTTTCCAAAATCTCAGCTTGTTTTCTTCCGATGTTAATCCAATATCAAAGATTGGAACTCTCCCTGTGTACTCAATTGATTCCGTAACATAGAGAAACCCCTGAAGGATGCAGAAACATATTGGCACAAGAGCACAAACTGACAAGTAAAGCATGCAAATGCAGTGTCCGATGATGATCCAACAACACAGAAGAAAGGAAGTAGACTTTGCTCATTTGACTGAACTAGAGCAGAAATTCTGCAAATTCATAAGAAAAAGCCAAAGCCATGGACTGATGAACTGAAAGATTTATATAAGAACCTTCTTGCTGCTAGCTGCTTCTTCTGCTTGTTTGACCAAGGCAGTGCCCTCGGCGGTAACATGCTGAAATATGACATGAAAGACAAGGTAAGTGACAGCAAAGGCAAGTGCAGTCTAATGAGGATGAAATACGGATGACGGATAAAGGACCTGCTTAAATATGTTAGCAACTGGATCCAAGCCTTTTGGTATTTTAGAGAAAAGCCTGAACATCCTCGACAAATCTCCAACCTTACAGCATCAGAAAAAATGGTTGGTAAATACAACTCAATTATATCTAAGAACAGATGCTAATAAAGGGACAAAAGTGAAGCCAGAATACCTTATCGTCTCTGAGTAATGCATGACATCCTGAGTGCTCCTTTTCAAGTAATTGGCTTGCATATACAGACAGCAACTCATGTTGAACTTTCTGAAGAAAGTGCAAACAGATAATAATATCAAAACTCAAAAATTGTACAGGTCGACTCCACCGGCTCTTATAATATTCAAAATCTAAACAAGAATGAAACATATTAACTATATACACAGTTAGTTGCACAAGTTGTTCCACCAGACTAACCACCAAAGTCCAAGTTAACACAAGTAAAGGGACAAACCTCCAGTAGCTTGGACTCACTGCTAGAATGCAAGTAATGAGCAACCCTATCTTTCTCTCGTTTTAGGCACTCCTCTGCCTGGAATCCCAATATCAAACATCAAACCTCATGAAAATATCATCATCATCATCATCATCATCATCATCAAGATGTAATTGGTTAGATAGGAAATAAATTGTTATTCACCTTCAACATATAATCAGGACAGGAGTCGTCTAGAATCCAACTGGAAGCTTTACGGGAATAATAAGCAGCACTATCTTTCAGCAAAGCGGCTTCAAAATCATTTTCGTAATAATCCATTTGTCCCATGCCAATCTCCACGAATATATCCAATATATTCTTTAATAAAGCTCGATCAATTTGCTCGCCTTCACGTTCTTGATCAATCTAATGAAAACAATGTCTGTTAGTTAATTCAAGATTATCATTCAAGACAGAAAGGGACAGTAGTTAATTGGACACAAACATACCAATGAGATCACGGCATCCCTTACTTTCACCTTCAACTCTTGATATACCTTTAAAACAGCAAAAAATGTACAATAGTCAATTTTTACTGCAGCATCTATGGAGGAAACTGAAAATGACAGGATCTGAGTAACCAAAGAGTCAATTATGAGCTGTCTAAAGGCCAAAACTAAGCTAAATCCCACAAAAAAATATGAAGAGAACAGCTAATCGAAAGATTTTATATAATTCATACCAGTTCACGGAAGCAGGTCAGGCCAACTTCATTGAGGGGCGGCAGTGATCTCCTTGCAATGAAGTAGCGATCTAGATAATAGAAGAAACGAGAAAGCCACCTGACCATAACCTTATGATTCCCCCACCTTTTGACTAGCTCTTTCAACATAAACTCATCATGCTTCTCTCTTAATGATGGCAATACCTAAATTGTAAGCAGAAGCAGATTTTTCAATGCAGAAGCAGAATTAAACTCATATGACAACAGCTACATAAATGACAAGACTAGATATAACCAATAAGCTAGATACAAGTAATGACCAACTCTGCATTGGCATAATTATAAGATAATTCAATATCAGATCATCCCTCCCATGCAAAGAAAAGCGCCCCCCCCATCTTTTCCTTGCCCCAGAAAAATGACAAATAATAATGTTCTTGTTTACGCAATTTATGCTAATTGATCTCATGTTTATAGAAGAGGAGGCTGAGAAAGTGACAACAAGGACGGGTAAAGAATGTACGATTCCTCAATTTCTTCCAATATACCTCAGTATGAAATGGTAAATGGCAAACCCTAGAATCACGGGCTACAAATTAGAAGCAACAAAACTCTGGAGGAATTGACTGACTATGAAAACAGGAATAACCATGCAGAGTCATAAATAAGGTATATTAACATCTAAATATTGGACAAGGCTCCATAAAACAGCAAACTTCAACCATTTTTTTGTTTGACCATCAACTTAACTGGGCACAAGTTTTGGCATAGGGCCCGTTTGGTTTGGCTTTGGAGAAGTGCCATTGGGAGAATGCAAATACCTTTGAGGTAAAAGGGTTTTTTGAAATGTTACACCATTTGGTAAATTGTAACTTCAAATAATATTGAAAGGTAACTTTAGCATGAATACTGTTTGGCAAAACTCACCTTTGAAATGAGCTTCTGCTATATATATATATATATATATATATATATATATATATATATATATATATATATATATATATATATATTTTTTTTTAAATCTGAAAATCAAATCCGGCGGCCAGCGGTTGGCTAACCACCGGCCAACTGTTAGACGGCTAGATATGGCCAACTGCTGGCGGCTAGATCTAGCCACTTGAGGTTGTGACCTCAGGCGACATCGTTGTGTGAGGTTGCGGAGGCTAGATCTAGCGGCCTGAGGTCGCAGAGGCCAAATTTGCCGCTGCACGGCCAGATCTGACCTCCGGATGGCCAGATTTGGTGGCCTGAGGTCCGCACAACCCAGGGGATGCCGCTTGGGTCGCGGGTCGCGCCACCCCAGGCGGTGGTCACCAGGGACGTGACCAGATTACATCTAAGTTGCAGCAATAAATGACTTCACACTAATAAAGAAATTGACTCCCCAGAGTTTCCCTAGACTTCTTTGCAGACAATTTTGTATCTATTAACCATTGTCGGTTTTTCTGCTGTTCTTTCGAAGCTCTTTGTTCTTCCAGAAACCTTGTCACTAGACTTCTTCTGACAACCTGACTCCTTGTTAATCCAATTTATGTCGTCTCAGTTGGTTGATACCATCTACTCTCCAAAAAATAATTCAAGCTTTCACCACATGCCACAATTCTTTTATCTTAAAATTACTTTTTTTTTTAAATTCACAAAAACAATCTTAAAAATACAATTTCTAATGAATTCCATATGAATGGTATATACAAGAATGTAACTCCAACAACAGCGAACTTCTTTAATTCCATAACATCACTTCAAATTTTCCAGACATGCAAAGCTAATGAAGACAATCAACCACTATAACAGAAAAAGGGAGTTGTGGACGGTAAATTTTCCTTACCGTTGACACGATATACTCTTCAAAAGATTCTCTATACTTGTCATACAGTTGCTGGGAGTAATCATGCGGAGGCTTCTGAGTACACATATTGTAGATAGTACTGCCAGTAGAATTAAGAAGAAAACAATTAACTATTAGCAAACCAAACAAGACACTAGGATAATGATTCTAAGTGTCACAACTCCTGAAGTCACAAGGCAGAAGAGAGGCTCACGTGTAGAGCATGATGTGGTCTTCCGAGCAGAACTGAGGCTCGGGTTGCCCTTCGAGGATATTCTTGAGCTTCATTATGCCCTTTTGCATGAACTCCCATCCTTGCTCTAAATCAATCGTTTTCCTCTCGTTCGCCATATCTACACAATCAGGTTCTCAACAAATCTGCACATAGAAGCCGATCGAGTCATCGGCAACAGAAAATCGCGAACCCAAACCAAATCCAACAATGGTATAAAACCTAGGAAAACTCCTCTTCCGCAAGGCCAAAAACTATTCCAATTACTGCTTCCAGCAGGACAATCACTAATCCGCCATAGAAGTATTTAAACAACAAAAACAATGATTTAGGTCTTGGGCTATCATACTTGATAATCCCGCACCGGGAATTCCAACCTCAGCTAATTCCAATCCTAATTCCACAACTCAGCCCTAACTTCACCCCTACCGCCAACCGATGAAAACCGCATCGACAAGCTCCGAGAGCAGAAATCCCCCTATTCCCACGCCGTTACGAACTTCTAGGTCAACAAAACGAAAGCTAACAACCTCACGCCATCGGCCTCAAAAAGGCGAAAATCCAGCAAACCGAGGCGCAACCATTCCGAAGGGAGAACAACGGATCCGAGGCCGATTCACTCGGAATCGAGCGACGGAATCCAATGGCGGATTCGCGCCGGGCCGCCACGCGATCGGGGGAGCATCGCGACGAGATTGCGAATCCGGCAGAAGGAGAAAACCAGAGAGAGAGAGAGAGAGAGGGAGGACCTGATCGGCCGAAACCTAGGTATCGGGTGTGGGCCCGGCGGAATCGGGGCCCCACCGGTTGGTGATGGAGGAGGAGGAGGAATAGGAGGAGGAGGACGAGGAGGACGAGGGGATTACCCTGGGCGCAGAGTTCCGCAAGAGCGGGGAGTATGGCGATCGCAGCACTAGGTCAACAAAACGAAGCTAACAACCTCACGTCATCTTTTTGTATTTTTTTGTTTAACATAATATGATTTAAATCAAATGTTATAACTGTATGAAGTCTAATCTAACATGCATTGATCCTAAATTACATTCAAATTATATCAAAACGTAATGTGACTTTTATACAATTTTGATAATATGATATAGGATTAATGACAAGATAAACCCTATAATTTAAACTAGGTGAGAGATTTTTGTGTTTTCTTTTTGTAACTAAAAGATTTGACTCTAAGATGCTAATTTGGCCTAAGTGACTTTTATTAAGAATAATGACCTATTGAGGCAACATAGACATTTCTTCCATTTCTTTTATGAAAAATTTAAACTATATGCAATGCAAAGAATTCAATCTCTAGAACATGCAAATTATGATATAGTATTGTGATGACATGTCAATAATGATGACGTGGCAAGTGATAACATGGAATTGATATAACAAATTGTATATGATATATGCATGTTATTTTTGTGAAAGTCAAATTATGAAATTACCTAAAATATGAGATCACCTAATTTATATTAGGAAATAATTTAGGTTAAATCCTATTCGAAATTAGAGAATTTCCTAAATTACTACATGACTCTAGATATCAATTCTATATTAGGAAACTAATCTATCCCTATGGGTTTTGAGTGTAATACAAATATTGAAAGTTAAAGCCTTTTAGGGAAATGCGAATTGTATCTGGTAAATGGACTTTCGGTTCAAGTAGTATTTAGCAAAAAAGCTTTTGCAATGGGTTTTGGCTTTTATTTTTTTTTATTAAAAAAGAACTCAAACCTTGGACGACCCTCGCTAGCCCTTTTATGTCCGGCTCCATGCGAAGAAGATGAATAATTACAAGGAAGGGCAAAATTAGAAAAAATAAAGTACTAGTGAGAGTAGTTTTGGAAGGAAAAATATTTTAATCTTAGGGTCGTTCGTTTCACGGAAAATGGGTCATTTCAGAAAAATATTTTTCCGAAGTCATTTTCCGGAAAATGGCTATATTTTCCGTATTCGGTGAAACTTAAATTTTGAGTGGAAAACATTTTCCACCGTTTGTTAATGACTCCTAACAATTTTTTATTTTTATTTTTTCCTTTTCTTTTCCTTCTCCTTCCTCCTTCCTCCTTCCTCCTCCTTCCTCCTTCCTCTGCCGCTGCACGCTTGACGATGGCTGACTGCGGCCGACCAAGATCCGGTCGCCAGATCCGACGAGCTCGAGGCTTGGCTGATCTCGCCCGAGCTAGCTGGAGGTTCGTCGGGCTCGGCGAGCCGCGAGCAAGGCCTAAGCCCCGCCTAGCTTGCCGGATTTGGCAAGGCCAGAGCTCCGCCCCAAGCCGATGAGGCTCCGCCTCGCCTGATCTGGCAAGGCCCAAGCTCGCCGAGCTCGGGTGAGCTCGGCTTCCACAGATCGGGCTAGGTGGAGCCTCGCCGGCCTAGGGCGGAGCTCGAGCTGGCTCGCAGCTGCGGTCGATCGCCGGTCGTGGCCGCCGTTGGGGCCGACCACAGGCCAAGTTAAGGAAGAAAGATGAAAAGGAAATAAAGAAAAGAAAAGAAAGCATAAAAAAAAAAAACAAAAATGTATTAGTAAAAGGAAGAAGTTATGGAAAATGTTTTCCACTTTTGAAGTGGAAAACATTTTCCTTATCTTTGAAGGTAGTATTTTCCATTGATGGAAAATATTTTCCTTGAGTAATTGGTTTTCCATGAAACGAACACTGAAAAATCCGAAAAACATTTTCTTGGAAGTTATTTTCCGTAAAACGAACGGAACATTAATTTCAGCCACAAATGCTACTTTGAATGGAAGTAGCATTGAGCATTTCTAATGCTAGTATTTGGCCGAGAGCTATTTCAAAATGCTTGCCAAATATATGAATTGGATATAATTTGTGCAATTTCCTATATTCGAATTTTGAACTAAAAAGGGGTGATCAGGAAAGGTGATGGGAGAAAGGGACTTCACAATGGGAACTCGACATCTTGAGCTTGTTGGGCACGGCTATGGCGCAGCAAGGAGTATGGCCGGCATCGGGCACTATTTAAGGTGGATGAGTTTTTTTTTTCTTCTTTTTTGGTCGGAAAGGTGGATGAGTTGAATCGGCAGTGAACGACACCCGCAAAGGAAAAAATCGCTGGACTTTGTCCCTTGGCAAAAAGCTTGTTGAACGTTGAGCGATCGATGGAATTGCCCATCGGTATTGCAAGGACAACAGCGGGGGCTTCAGAGATATCGAGACAAAAGGAGCGGCGGCAACCAAGCTTGACAGAGGCCAGGCGGAGCGACGGGAAAAAGCAAAGTGCAACGAGAAGCAGCAAAGCTCCGGCGGTGGTGCAGCACGGCAACGGTATGGGTGTGATGACAGCGCTAAGTATCTCTTTTTTTTGTATTGCGCAGAACGTGCCTTCTAATGAGTGCCCCCCTGTTTTATATAGGCTCAAGCCCTAGGGTTTTTCTTTAAGAGTTTCTTTCCTATATATTGGACTCTAAAAAGATATATCCTATCTTAACCATAGGAAACTCTTCTTTTTATCTCTAATTGATTCGAATTGCGATAGTCAAAAGTTTAATTGCTTCCCTAAGTTTATTTTTAATTAATCAATAACTTCCAACTTGGCAGTGCTCTTTTTAACTTTCGGCCATTATAGGGACTAATGGGCTTGGTTAAATTTCCATTGCCGCTTAAACCAGATGATTCAAATTTTGCTTGAAACCTCCTTACTTTGAGTCTATCCACCACCACCGGTCCAATGCAAATTATGAGTTTAATGATGCATGAAATTAAAATGCAACTAACATGTAAATGCAATTATTGGTTTTCTATTAGGGATCAAGGTCAAGTCCTAAATTTTTTTATGCAATGAATCATTGAATAGGTTACCAAAATTTAAGTGTCAACATATTTTTAACATAACACCACATGGTAATTACAAAAAAAAAAAATTATTAAACATATTAGTGTATTGTTGTGTGAGTACCGTGACATAGCCTGTGGACGAAGCATGAATGATCCACGATCTGCGCACGGCCAGCCCATGCGCGAACCAAACAAAGGCCCATGCATGACCCATGAGCGACCCGTGAGTGATGTTTGGTCAACCCATGTGCAACCTACAGCCGTTCACCTACTCCCGTGTCAAGCGGTCTTGCTGCCTTGATCATGCTTCCTACACATGCCCATGGGCTTGCCCAAGGGCTAAGAGCCATTGAGTGGCTTGTTGTGTAGACTTGTAATGATGGCCATCGTTCAAACACAACCGTTGGATCGGAGGGATGATCAATGGCCAAGATATGACCCGAACTTGTATAAATAGGGGTCCCTCCCCCTCATTATATTTAGCTCGTTCATAATGAATACACTCGCCCCTTTGTGCTAATTGATCTCATGTTTATTGAAGAGGCTGAGAATGTGACAACAAGAAGGACGGGTAAAGAAAGAATGTACGATTCCTCAATTTCTTCCAATATACCTGAGTATGAAATGACAAATGGCCAACCCTAGAATCCTGGGCTACAAATTAGAAGCAACAAAACTTTGGAAGATTTGACTGACTATGAAAACAGGAATAACCATGCAGAGTCGTAAATAAGGTATATTAACATCTAAATATTGGACAAAGCTCCATAAAACAGCAAACTTCAACCATTTTTTTGTTTGACCATCAACTTAACTGGCCATAAGTTTTGGCATAGTACATTTGCTTGGAAGTAGAGCAGAGCGATGAGTTGTTTCCATCCAGATTACATCTAGTTGCAGCAATAAATGACTTCACACTAATAAAGAAATTGACTCCCCAGAGTTTCCCTAGACTTCTTTGCAGACAATTTTGTATCTATTAACCATTGTTGGTTTTTCTGCTATTCTTTTGGAGCTCTTTATTCTTCCAGAAACCTTGTCACCAGACTTCTTCTGACAACCTGACTCCTTGTTAATCCAATTTATGTCGTCTCAGTTAGTTGATACCATCTATTCTCCAAAAATGATTCAAGCTTTCACCACATGCCACAGTTCTTTTATCTTAAAATTACTCTTTTTTTAAAAAAATTCACAAAAACAATCGTAAAAATACAATTTCTAATGAATTCCATATCAATGGCATATACAAGAATGTAACTCCAACAGCAGCGAACTTCTTTAATTCCATATCATCACTTCAAATTTTCAAGACATGCAAAGCTAATGAAGACAATCCACCAATATAACAGAAAAAGGAAGCTGTGGACAGTAAATTTTCCTTACCGTTGACGTGATATAATCTTCAAAAGATTCTCTATACTTGTCATACAGTTGCTGGGAGTAATCATGCGGAGGCTTCTGAGTACACATCGTAGATAGTACTGCCAGTAGAATTGAGAAGAAAACAATCAATTATTAGCAAACCAAACAAGACACTAGGATAACGATTCTAAGCGTCACAACTCCTGAAGTCACAAGGCAGAAGAGAGGCTCACGTGTAGAGCATCATGTAGTCTTCCGAGCTGAACTGAGGCTCAGGTAGCCCTTCGAGGATATTCTTGAGCTTCATTATGCCCTTTTGCATGAACTCCCATCCTTGCTCTAAATCAATCGTTTTCCTCTCGTTTGCTGCCGCCATATCTACACGATCAGGTTCTCAACACCAAATCTGCACATAGAAGCCGATCGAGTCATCGGCAACAGAAAATCACGAACCCGAACCAAATCCAACAATGGTATAAAACCTAGGAAAACTCCTCTTCCGCAAGGCCAAAAACTATTCCAATTACTGCTTCCAGCAGGACAATCACTAATCCGCCATAGAAGTATTTAAACAACAAAAACAATGATTTAGGTCTTGGGCTATCATACTTGATAATCCCGCACCGGGAATTCCAACCTCAGCTAATTCCAATCCTAATTCCACAACTCAGCCCTAACTTCACCCCTACCGCCAACCGATGAAAACCGCATCGACAAGCTCCGAGAGCAGAAATCCCCCTATTCCCACGCCGTTACGAACTTCTAGGTCAACAAAACGAAGCTAACAACCTCACGCCATCGGCCTCAAAAAGGCGAAAATCCAGCAAACCGAGGCGCAACCATTCCGAAAGGAGAACGACGGATCCGAGGCCGATTCACTCGGAATCGAGCGACGGAATCCAATGGCGGATTCGTGCCGGGCCGCCACGCGATCGGGGGAGCATCGCGACGAGATTGCGAATCCGGCAGAAGGAGAAAACCAGAGAGAGGGAGAGAGGGAGGGACCTGATCGGGAACCCTAGGGGATCGGGGAATCGTGGGCCCCACCGGTTGGTGACGGAGGCAGAGGAGGAGGAGGGAGGCGACCTTGGAAGAAGGCAACAGAGGATATGGAGGAATGACGAAGGAAGAAAGGAAACCTCATTCCTAATAAGCATAGTCATTCCTAATAATAATAGGTCACTACTGGAAAGACCAAAACTAATACATCTTAACAAATTTACCATAATATAATTTTTTAACTATCAAAAGCCAAAACTGATACACCTTTAATAAATTTATTAAAAAAATGATATATTTGTGATAAATTTACTCTATATGAATTTCTATTAAATTTTACTGTCAAATTATTAAGTTAAATAGCATGTGACAGTTGACTGGTGTACTAATTTACGATTTTACTATTCGCTTGTCACAGTGTTACAATTTTTGTGATTTTTTTAATATTAATCCAATTTAATGGATGATATATTTGTCACAAATATGCCAATTTAGCGTTTTTTGCGGTTGAATAAATTAATTTGGAATAAATTTATCACAAATATATAAATTTGAGATTTTTTATGGTCAGTTGAGATAAATTTGTTATGAGTATACAAATTTTAGTTTTTTCATGGTTGAAAAATTAATTTAAAATAAATTTGTATCGGTTTGGGTTTTTAAGATATTAGCCCTAAATAATATTATTATTTTATCAAATCCTCGTCCCTCTCATTCTTTTTCCAGGTTTTGGGTTAGGTCCTCCATCGTTTTTTTTTTCCGTGGCGGTTGTTGTTGATGATGCGATTTCGTTTTCCAATTTTTATCCAGATCACAGAATTTACAACTTCATTTTCCAATGATTTAAGTATTGCCATGACTTTTGAAAATAATTCTTTGTTTGAATGTTATATAATTTTGAATTAATCACTTGAGTATCATAAATAATTGAAAAACTCACCGTAAATGTCATGTCACGGATTTCCAGTATTAGTGATGAATTATTTTTTAAACGTTATGACAATTAAGTGAATAGATTTTGAAATTCATGATCCTTAAGTGATTTAAAAACAGTTATAAGTAAGAAAGTTATGATCCTTATGGTGCTATTTTTCCAGTGATATCTATTTTTTAGTCCTTTATCATCGCAAACTGGTTCAATCAAATCTTACGTCATATATAGTTATTAATGACAAGATAAACCCTATTATTTAAACTAGGTGAGAGATTTTTGCGTTTTCTTTTTGTAAATGAAAGATTTGACTCTAAGATGCTAATTTGGCCTAAGTGACTTTTATTAAGAATAATGACCTATTGAGGCACATAGACATTTTTTCCATATTTTTTTTAACGAAAAATCTAAACTATATGTAATGCAAAGAATTCAATCTATAGGACATGCAAATTATGATATAGTATTGTGATGACATGTCAATAATGATGACGTGGCAAGTGATAACATGGAATTGATATAACTAATTGTATATGATATATGCATGTTATTTTTGTGAAAGTCAAATTAGGAAATTACCTAAAATATGAGATCACCTAATTTATATTAGGAAGTAATTTAGATTAAATCCTATTCAAAATTAGAGAATTTCCTAAATTACTACATGACTCTAAATATCAATTCTATATAGAGAAACTAATCTATCTTATGGGTTTTGGGTGTAATGCAAATATTGAAAGCTAAAGCCTTTTAGGGAAATGCGAATTGTGTTTGGTAAAGGGACTTTCGGTTCAAGTAGTATTTAGCAAAATAAGTTTTTGCAATGGGTTTTGGCTTTTATTTATTTATTATTTATTATTAAAAAAGAACTCAAACCTTAGGTGACCCTCGCTGGCCCTTTGCTGACTGGCCCTGCGCAAAGAAAATGAATAACTACAAGGAAGGGCTAAATTAGAAAAATAAAGAATTGGTGAGATTAGTTTTGGAAGGAAAAATATTTTAGTTTCAGCCACAAATGCTACTTCGGAAGGTTGAATGGGAGTAGCATTGGACTTTTAGCATTCCTAATGCTAGTATTTGGTGAGAGTAGTTTTGGACATAATTTGTGCAATTTCCTATATCCGAACTTTGAACTAAAAATGGGTAATCAGGAAAGGTGACGGGAGAAAGGGACTTCACAATGGGGACTCGATAACTTGAGCTTGTTGGGCACGGCTATGGCGCAGCAAGGAGTCTGGCCATCATCGGGCACTATTAAAGGTGGATGAGTTTTTTTTTTTTTTTTTTTTTCCTTCTTCTCTTTTGGTCGGAAAGGTTGATGAGATGAATCGGCAGTGAACGAAATCTGCAAAGGAAAAAATCGCTGGACTTTGTCCCTTGGCAAAAAGCTTGTTGAACGTTGAGCGATCGATGGAATTGCCCGTTGGGATTGCAAGGACAGCAGCGGGGGCTTCAGCGATGCCGAGACAAAAGGAGCGGCGGCGACCAAGCTTGACAGAGGCCAGGCGGAGCGACGGGAAAAAGCATAGTGCAACGAGAAGCAGCAAAGCTCCGGCGGTGGTGCAGCACAGCAAGGGTATGGGTGTGATGACAGGGCAAAGTATCTCTCTCTCATGGTTTCTTGTATTGCGCTGAACGTGCCTTCTAGTGAGTGGCCCCCCCACTTGTTTTATATAGGCTCAAGCCCTAGGGTTTTTCTTTAAAAGTTTCTTTCCTATATATTAGACTCTAAAAAGATATATCCTATCTTAACCATAGGAAACTCTTCTTTTTATCTCTACTTGATTCGAACTGCGATAGTCAAAAGTTTAATTGCTCCCCTAAGTTTATTTTTAATTAATCAATAACTCCCAACTTGGCAGTGCTCTTTTTAACTTTCGGCCATTATAGGGACTAATGGGCTTGGCTGAATTTCCATTGCCGCTTAAACCAGATGATTCACATTATGCTTGAAACCTCCTTACTTTGAGTCTATCCACCACAGGTCCAATGCAAATTATGAGTTTAATGATGCATAAAATTAAAATGCAACTAACATGCAAATGCAACTATTGATTTTTTATTAGGGATTAGGGTCGAGTCCTAAATTTTTTTTATGCAATGAATCAATGAACAGGTTATCAAAAATTTTCTGTCAACATATTTTTAACATAACACCACACGGTAATTACAAAAAAAAAAATTGTTAAAAATATTAATGTATTGTTGTGTGAGTACCGCATGTCTCTATTGTGTGGCATAGCAAAGCCACATCGGCACGTTAATGATGTTAACTAATGCCTAAGATGAAGGACTAGATTGCATATACCGAGGAATATAAAGGACTGCATTAAACTATAATAGTTAGAGGATCAAATCGTAAAAATTATAACAGTCAAATAACTAAAACTATAAATCACCCTGCGAAAGGGTCACTCTCCTTTTTTATGTTCCCTTTCTTGTTGCGGTTATTGTTACCCGAAATATTGTAATCTTTTCCGCGAACTTCTTTAATTCCATATCAATGGCATATACAAGAATGTAACTCCAACAACACCAAACTTCTTTAATTCCATATCATCACTTCAAATTTTCCAGACATGCAAAGCTAATGAAGACAATCCACCAATATAACAGAAAAAGGGAGTTGCGGACGGTAAATTTTCCTTACTGTTGACGTGATATAATCTTCAAAAGATTCTCTATACTTGTCATAGAGTTGCTGGGAGTAATCATGCGGAGGCTTCTGCGTACACATATTGTAGAGTACTGCCAGTAGAATTGAGAAGAAAACAATCAAACTATTAGCAAACCAATCAAGACACTAAGGATAACGATTCTAAGTGTCACAGGGCAGAAGAGAGGCTCACGTGTAGAGCATCATGTAGTCTTCTGAGCTGAACTGAGGCTCAGGTAGCCCTTTGAGGATATTCTTGAGCTTCATTATATGCCCTTTTGCATGAACTCCCATCCTTGCTCTAGATCAATCGTTTTCCTCTCGTTCGCCACCGCCATATCTACACGATCAGGTTCTCAACACCAAATCTGCACACGGAAGGTGATCAAGTCATCGGCGACGGAAAATCGCGAACCCAAACCAAATCCAACGATGGTATAAAACCTAGGAAACCTCCTCTTCCGCAAGGCCGAAAACTATTCTAATGACTGCTTCCAGCAGGACAATCACTAATCCGCCGTCAAAGTATTTAAACAACAAAGACCAGTATCCTATCGGCACTCTGATTTAGGTCTTGGACGATCATACTCGATAATCCCGCACCGGGAATTCCAACCTCAGCTATATCAATCCTAATTCCACAACTCAACCCTAACTTCACCCCAACCGCCAACCGATAAAACCCGCATCGACAAGCTCCCGGAGAAGAAATCCCCCTATTCCCACGGCGTTACGAACTTCTAGGTCAACAAAACGAAGCAAACAACCTCACGCCATCGACCTCAAAAAGGCGAAAATCCAGCGACCGAGGCGCAATCACTCCGGAAAGAGAACAACGGATCCGAGGCCGATTCACTCGGAATCGAGCGACGGAATCCCAATGGCGGATTCGCGCCGGGCCGCCGAGCGATCGGGGGAGCATCGCGACGAGATTGCGAATCCGGCAGAACGAGAAAACCAGAGAGAGAGAGAGAGAGAGAGAGAGAGAGAGGGACCTGATCGGAGGAGGAACCCTAGGAGGGGATCGGGGAATGGTGGGCCCGGCGGAATCGGGGCCCCACCGGTTGGTGGAGGAGGAGGAGGAGGAGGAGGAGGACGAGGGGGGAGACCTTGGGCGCAGAGTTTCGACACCGCATTGATTGTGAACAAGGCAACAAGGTGGGGGAGATGAAGGAATGAACCTCAATTACATCTTTTTGGATTTTTTTTTTTTGTTTAACGTGAATATGATTTAAATCAAATGTTATAACTGTATGAATTCTTATCTAACATGCATTGATCCTAAATTACACTCAAATTATACCAAAATGTAATGTGACTTTTATACAATTCTGATGATATGAGATAGGATTAATGACAAGATAAACCCTATTATTTAAACTAGGTGAGAGATTTTTGCGTTTTCTTTTTGTAAATGAAAGATTTGACTCTAAAACACTAATTTGGCCTAAGTGACTTTTATTAAGAATAATGACCTATTGAGGCAACATAGACATTTCTTCCATTTTTTTAATGAAAAATTTAAACTATATGCAATGCAAAGAATTCAATCTATAGGACATGCAAATTATAATAAAGTATCGTGATGACATGTCAATGATAATGATGTAGGCGAGACTAGGCCCTCGCCTAACTTAGCCGAGGGCAACCCTCGCCCGACATCGGCGAGAGCCGGCTTTCCTCCGCTGGCTTCACCATGGCCAGCGAAGGGAAGAGAGAAGAAAAAGGAAAAAAAAAAAAAAAAAAAAAAAGAAAGAGGAAAAATAGAAAAAATAAAATGAAATGTTATTGGTGGGGTAAATGTGTCGCGGTTTGTAAAGTTTTGGGTTTGTCATATAAAAAAAAAAAAAAAGTTTGGGGAAAATTTGTCACTTTGGATAAAGTTTGAGATTTTTGTGGTCTTTTCCCTTATTTTAATGATAAATTATAAGTTGATATCGAAAATCTCTAAATTAATATATTTGTAACAAATTTATCTCAAATTAATTTTTGATAACCAAAAACTGATACAACTTTGGCAAATTTACCCCAAAACCACTACACTTGTGACAAATTTACCTTATATTAATTTCTATTAAATTTTACTATGAAATTACTAAGTTGAATGACGCGTGACAGTTAACTGGTGTACTAATTTGTGATTTTACTCTTCGTTTGTTACGGTTATACAATTTCTGTGATTTTTGTGGTATTAATCCAATTTAATGGATGATATATTTATCACAAATATATCAATTTAGGGTTTTTGGCGGTTAAAAGAATTAGTTTGGAATAAATTTGTCGCGGGTATATCGGTTTTGATTTTTTATGGTCAGTTAGGGTAAATTTATCACAAATATATCGATTTGGGTTTTTTCATGATCAAAAAATTAATTTATGATAAATTTATCATAAGTGTACCAGTTTGAGATTTTTTAGGGTCTTAGTACTAAATAATATTATTATTTTATCAAATCCTCATCCCTCTCATTCTTTTTCCCAGTTTTAGGTCGGGTCCCCCATCGTTTTTTTTTTTTTTTTTTTTTTGGTGGCAGTTGTTGTTGATGATGCGATTTGGTCTTCCAATTTTTATCTAGACCATAATTTACGACTTCATTTTCCGATGATTTAAGTATTGACGTGACTTCTTAAAATAATTCTTGTTTGAGTATTATATAACTTTGAATTAATTGCTTGAGTATCATAAATGATAGAAAAACTCACTGTAAGTGTTATGTCAAGGATTTCCAATACTAGTGATGAATTATTTTTTAAACATTATGATAATTAAGTGAATAGTTTTTGAAATTCATGACCCTTAAGTGATTGAAAAACAGTTATAAGTAAGAAAGTTATGATACTTATGGTGCTGTTTTTCCAAAGATAATTATTTTTTTATCCCTTTATCATCGCAAATTGGTTCAATCAAATCTTGTGTCATCTATATAGTTAGTTGACACCATAATATTCCTAACATTATGACATTTTGGAAATCTATGTTGTCATGACCTTTTCAGAGGCAAACTGCTAAAGAAAATGCTAATGTATTACTAAGTTTAAAAAATTAACACAAACTCTCCCAAGCCCATCCCATCTGCAACTTTTAAGTTTTAATTTGATTAGCTTAACATGCAAATTAGTTTGTTCAAGAGTCGGCACTAGTAAATTATTGTTAGATTGATTAGACACTAAGTAAAGTGTGGGAGAGCACTATATTTCTGCAAACCAAAGATATGAGGGATATAGGGAATCTAACGCTTCTTTGGCAACTATTCACTTTATTATTGCAAAGAGTCTTGATTAATTTTAAGCACAAGAGTAATCGTATTAGTGCGCAATCAACTAATATAACACTCAATAAATCAAAATGGTAAATAAATTGTTAGATATAGGGTAAAAACTTTAATACCTCTAGCAAAGAAAAAGCCCATTAGTTGCAATGCATCAAACATTATGCAAGATGTCAACTACAATATGCATATCCTAAACATTGATTTCCAAATATAATATCAATTATATCTTTTTGTATTTTGTTTTTGTTTAACGTAATATGATTTAAATCAAATGTTATAACTGTATGAATTCTAATCTAACATGCATTGATCCTAAATTACATTCAAATAATGACCTATTGAGGCAACATAGACATTTTTTCCATTTTTTTATGAAAAATTTAAACTATATACAATGCAAAGAATTCAATCTATAGGACATGCGAATTATGATATAGTATTGTGATGACACGTCAATAATGATGATGTGGCAAGTGATAACATGGAATTGATATGACTAATTGTATATGATATATGCATGTTATTTTGTGAAAGTCAAATTAGGAAATTACCTAAAATATGAGATCACCTAATTTATATTAGGAAATAATTTAGATTAAATCCTATTCAAAATTAGAGAATTTCCAAAATTACTACATGACTCTAGATATCAATTCTATATTAGGAAACTAATCTATCCTATGGGTTATGGGTGTAATGCAAATATTGAAAGTTAAAGCCTTTTAGGGAAATGCGAATTGTGTTTGGTAAATGGACTTTCGGTTCAAGTAGTATTTAGCAAAAAAAAAAAAAAAAAAAAAGCTTTTGCAATGGGTAAGTAATATGCAATTTTTTCAAGTATAAATTCGAACATACCTTTTTCTAGAGGTTTGGTAAAAATATATGCCTGTTGATTTTTTGAATCAACAAACTAGACATTTAATTCACCATTTTACACATGGTCTCTTATGAAGTGATGTCCAATTTCAATATATTTTGCTCTTGAATGGAGAATATGATTCTTTGTAAGATTAATTGCACTTGTATTGTCCCATCTGATTTTAGTACAAGACTCTTCTTTTCCAAAGTCTCTCAGTTGTTGTCTAATCCATAAAATTTGAGAAGAACAACATACTCTGTTTTCGCGATTGAGAGAGTTACAATGTTCTGTTTCTTTAAGAACCATGACACCAACATCTATCTCAGAAGTGGACATGTACCTGAGGTGCTTTTCCTGTCAACTTTACAACCAGCTATATCAACGTTTGAGTATTCAAATAGAATAAAGCCTACTCCTTTTGGATACCACATATATAATTTTAGGTCAGTGTCAATATATTTGATAATACGCTTGATTGCATTGAGATGAGATTTTTTAGGAGCATCTTGAAATTTAGCACACATACACACGCTAAATAAAATATTAGGACCAGATGCAATAAGATAGAATAGGGAACTGATCATGCTTTTGTCGATCTTCTGGTCCACTTTCTTGCCACCTTCATCTTTATCTAGTTTGAAGGAGCTTGACATAGAAGTCTCAGTTTTCTTGCAATTCTCTATTCCAAACTTCTTTACAATATATTTGGCATATTTCTCTTGATAGATGAAGGTCCCTTCTTTGGATTGTCTAATCTGTAGATCTAAAAAGAATGTCAATTTGCCCATCATACTCATTTCGAATTCTTCTTGCATAGATTTAGAGAATTTCTTGCATAGGAGTTATCAAAGATTATATCATCTACATAAATTTGGACAAGTAAGAAGTTTTTACCCTTTTTCTTAATAAACAAAGTAGTGTCAATCATATCTTTTTTGAATTCATTATTCACTAGAAACTTACTTAGTCTTTCATACCAAGCACGAGATGCTTGCTTCAAATAGTATAGTGCTTTCTTCAATCTGTAAACAAAGTCTATTTTTCTGGGATCTTTAAATCCCGGCGGTTGTTTCACATGGACTTCTTATTGAATGAATCCATTGAGGAAGGCGCTTTTGACGTTCATTTGGAATAGCTTAAAGTTATGAAAATAAGTATAAGCAAGTAATAGCCTTATGGCTTCTAATCTAACCATCGGCATGTATGTTTCATCATAGTTTATTCATTATGCTTGTGTGTATCCTTTTGCCACGAGCCTTATTTTGTTTCTAGTCACCTTTCACCTTTCAGCTATCTTGTTTTTGAACACCCACTTAATTCCAATTACATATTTTCCTTTTGATTTGGAAACCAACTCCCACACGTTATTGATCTTAAATTGCCAAAGTTCGTCTTGCATTACTTCTATCTAGCTTTCATCGGACAAGACTTCTTCTACTCTCTTTAGTTAGAGTATTTGAGTCTTCTTTGCCTTTGGATACATTGCAAATTCCTTCTTCTATGTTGCCAATCATGAGATCTTGAGGATGACTTGATTTGTGTTTCCAATTTTCGTTGAATCTATCCCATTCTCCAAGAATCTCCTGAATCTGAGTCGAAACTCTGTTTTTTTCTTCAATAAGATTATGTTTGACAAGAGGGTGGGTTATGTTTGAAAGGTTCAAACTTTGCTAAGTTGGATGCTAACTCAAATTCTTCAAGTTGAGTCTAATCTTACCGATTCTGGTTGACTTCTTGAAATATGATGTTCATTGATTCTTCAATAGTCTAGGTGTTTTTGTTGAAGACTCTATATGCCTTGCTTGTAGTAGAGTATCTAAGGTATATCCCTTTATATGACTTTTCTTCAAATTTACCCGAATGATCATTTGCATTTTTCAAAATGAAACATTTGCAACTAAAAATATGAAAATCTAAAATATTTTGTTTTTTGCCTTTATAAATCTCATAGGGGTTTTCTTTAGGATATGCCTCAGAAAAATTATTAAGCATGTAACAAGCAATGCGGATTGCTTTTGTCCAGAAGCAAGAAGAAACTCTACTTTTAATTAATAGATTTTTGGCCATTTCCTGTAAAGATCGATTTTTCCTTACTACTACTTTATTTTGTTATTGAGTATAATAAGAGGATAAAATGTGTTAAAAACCATTTTCATCACAACAATTTATAAAATCTTGATTTTTAAATTCTCTCCCATGGTCTATTTTAATATTGAAAATAGCATAGCATTTCTCATTCTAAACATTTTTAGTAAATTTTGAAAAATAGGAAAATGCTTCTGCTTTATTTATTAGAAAGAAAACCTATGTAAATCTCGAGTAATCATCCACAATTAATAAGTAATATTTCTTACCTCAAATGCTTTGAGTTCTAGTAGGTATAAAAAGATCCATATGGAGGATTTGGAAAGCATGGCTAGTAGAAACATGATTTATGGATTTAAATGAGCTTTTTACCTATTTTCCTAAAGTGCATGCAGTGTGAAGTCTCAGTCTTATGGTAATTCGTACTTGAAGGACCACGGATGTAACACCCTTGATACTGACCCTGTGAGGATCGATCATAAGGTCCTTCATGAATTGATCATGGGCCATTGGCCATGAATGGATAAGTTCAATCAGTAATGAATCAATAATTGGTCATGGTCCGACTGACCAATCACGAAATGGTCGAGGTGTCGGTCGTAAGTTTTCTACCGACCATACCAATGTGATAAGATCATCAGCTCATAAGATGACCTTTTGATCATGAGGATTGGTCACGGGATTTGGATCGGCGGATGGTCATGATCGGTCATAGTGCCCGACCGCGGATGATTCCGCTCGGCTATGCATTGATACACGGACGATCCGACTTGATCAAATGTGATCGTCTTCCTACCAAAAATACATCATTCCCTATTTAATTGTTAGTGATTAAAAATGAATATTGAATTGGTGATATCTGATTGTGGATCGGTAATGCACTGGCCACGAACCATACGAGTGGATCAAGTACCGACTAGAATGAGCTCAGGGATAGATTCGGCTATTCCATCATTAATTCTAAGGCCCATGAGTGCCTTGGCTTAGTGCTATACCATGGGTAGCCTTATGATTGGCCTTGAACCGATCCAAGGACAATTGACCCTTTAGGCCAACCGACCGACCGATCGATTGTCCAAAGGAACGGTTCGAGCGAGCCTGGGGTGTGATGGCCGACTCTCGGGTGTACGTGATTCCGTTTTTTGAGGTGTACCTAATGATCCCTTTCCCGATCTTGGAACTAACTTAGATGATGGAATTCTCTAGACCACCTTCTTGATGAAGAAAATGACAAAATAGAACTTTCTAGAATATCCTAGGTTCTTCTTGAAGAAGGATGACTCATCACTTTGGATAGATATTTTTAGATTTGTTAATGATTACCAAATATTCACCTTGGGAATTAAGTAAGGGACTCTCGGACAAATGGACCAAACAAGAAAAAACATATAGAAAATTCTAGAACGTCTTATTAAATGTAAGGATGAGTCATCCCGTTTAGGTGTCCCTCGAAGATTTGGTAATGATGGCTCAAGATTTTCCTTGGAGAAGAAGCAAATGACTCAAGGGATTAAGTGGACCAATAAGAATAGAACTTGATGGAATATTCTAGAAGGCCAAAACTTAGAAAGCAAGTTCTTGAATTTAGGCATGTGCTAAATACCCAAACCGAATGATTAACTAAATCTACACATTTAATGAGAATGGTGAGTCATTGGCTTAGGTGTCTATGAAAGATATGATCATCATTACCATAAGATTTTCCTTAGAGAACAAGTAGACCAAATCATGATGGCATTGTATAAATTGTCCAATGGGAATGAAACAAGTAAGCATCCAATCATTACATTAGGCATTAAGTGTGCCACATTTTAAAATAGGCATGACACCTTGCAACTTAGGCTTACCACCTCAATGTCATAGCCGTACCACTCCGAGAAATATGATTGAGCCATTTGGATGAGTAATGATGAGGTTGGTAATTATAAATAGGAAGAGTCCCCATTCATTTCAATCATTGGAACCCCTTGCCATTCACACTTGCCCTCCTCCCCGTCCTTTCTCTCGACCACGCATCCTCAACACACCAAACTATCTAGGTTGGTTCTCAAGTTTGCCGAAATAAGTAAGATTCCTCTTTCTCCTCTTGGAAGGTAGATTTTGTTGTTGAGGCTGGCTAAGTGCTCACCCATCAAGCCGTGGGTAGTGTGTGATGTCTTTTGTTTAGTTTTACTTGAAATTGTGTTTGGCCATGTGCTTGTGTCATGTACATCCGGAAACAAAGCCGAGGTTCACTCATATTAAGTTCATCGCAATGCAAGGCCATCCAAACCATAAGGCCTTGAATCGGCATAAATAGTGTACTAGTTTTGAATCTCGCTTGGTGCAGGGATCGCCCAAGGCTGTAAGGTCCTAGATTGACACTGAGGCTTGTCGATTCTAAACCTTGATCGGTACAGGAATCGTCTAAACCCATGAGATCTTGGTGGGGCACAAAAAGGTGTCGATTCTAAGGTTTGGTTTGATGCGGAGACCTTGCGCTTGATGTTGAATCAAACTAAGAGCCGAGGATCATTCATGGCACGTGGTATGTTCACATCAGGTTGAACTAAGGTCCCTCAAGCTTAGGATCTTCACCTAAGGTTGCGGATTAGCATTGAGGTGTGCTGTTTCAAAGCCTTGTTCAGTGCAGGGATCGATGCTAAGCGATCGGTTCAAGTTACGGACCAAGGATTGTTCCCGATGTGTTTATTAGTATAGCGTAAGAACTCATGACACGCAAATGAGCACACCTTTGGGCCATGCATGTGTTGGCTAAGAGAAAAGATGAGAATCGACTTGTGTGATGCACTTGTGTGTGTGCACTTAAAGAGAAAAAACGCTCGTCGTCACATAGTGTTGGCGGCAATACCTCGTTCATTGAACATGATGCCCTGATTGAGTCAGGAAGCCCCTGAAAGTATGAGATGCCTAGCTTGATGGTCGGATGTCCTAGTTGAGCTAGGAAACCCTTGAAAGTATGAGAAGCCCTTGAGAGTATGGGATGCTTGGCCTGAGGGCGGATGCCAAGCCTGCGGCTGGAAGCCCTTGAAAGTATGTGAAGAACCGTTTATACGGTTAATGAACTTATTGAACATGTTACTATGTGATATTGATAAGCTTGTTTGATAAAATAACTTATTTGGTAAGTTGAAAGTGGATCACATACAGATAATTGAGAAATGGCAATGGAATTACGATTGATATGCTATCGACACTATTTGCGAGTCTTGTACTTCATAGGCTTTAACGATGCTTTCCCAGTAAAGAACTATGAATTTTACGTACTAAGTTTCCTCAAAACTCACTCCCTTATCTTCCAGTCTTGTAGGCATGGAAGGCTCACATTAGTATTGGGAACTGCAGTTACACTAAAGGAGATAGGAATCCTCTAGCCTTTATGGAAACTTATAGTGTGATGCAAAAAGAAAAGAGGGCTCGTAGAAAAAAAAAGGCTTGTAAAAGTACTGTTATAATGTAAATCAATGTGCTTTGTATAATGTATGTTCCAGTCTTCTAGCTGTTGTTTGTTCAGGGAATTATTTGCTCACGTTTCTGCATGTGCATGATAACAAGATAAAAAGAGTCGGGACGACGACGAGCTTGGGATGTTTTGTGACCCTAGAAATGGAGTTGGGGTTGTGACAACAGACCAACTTCTTTGAGGAAAGTTTGACAAATTGCTTTATGCTGACATGCCCTATCTTGTGATGCCATAAGTTTGCTTCATCTTGGATAGAGATTAGACATTTAGTATTAATTGGATTCATGTCCAAAAGATATATATTGCCATACTTTCAACCGGTGAAAAATTGAGAAAAGTCCTAGCTAACTCCAAAACATATATTCTCTTGAAAGTTGATTCTAAATTTAGTGTCACATAGTAGATTGATACTCAATAAATTGTAATTAAGACTTTTTACCATGGATATATTGTTGATGGTTAAGCTTCATATCTTCATTATTCCCTGTCTAACAATTCTTTCTTTGTTGTTTCCTCCAAAGAAACACTTCCTCCTCTTTGTTTTTCAAGTTTGATGAAATTGCTTGAATCTCCTGTCATATGCAGTAAGTAACCACTATCCAAGTACCATTTATTCTTCCTTTTAATGGTAATCTGCAGTCAAAGAATAATCTCGAACTTTCTTTGGTATCCAAATTTTCTTGCGTCCTAGAGAATTAATGGTAAAAGCTATTTTTACCCAATCCTTCTTGACATGTCTCTAGACTTTAGGACATTCATCCTTAAAATGTTATGAGTTTCCACACTTAGAATATTTTAGAGCACTTTGACCAATAGGTTTTGTAAAAATCCTTTGAAAGTGGCTTTTTAAAGCAAGTTTGGGAGGTCTCTGTCTAAGTGTCTTCTTAACTTTTGGAAAATTAATCTTCAAAAGATCACTTTCTTTATTAAATCTCAAACCAGATTTGTTGTAATAAAGAATTTATATGGAAAGAATGTGTTCTAAAGTTTTCAAACCTTTTGAAAATTTTGTTGTAATGTTCGAAAATTCCTTCTTCAAAATCTCATTTTCTTTGGAAAGAGAATCACGATTTTCCTTCAATTCCTCGAACTTTCTTTGTAAATTTTCAAACTTCTCTTTCCAAGAAATACTCTATTGTCTAAGTTGAGAATTTTCCTCTTTGATTCGGAGATCCTTCTAAGAGAGAATTTAAGATTTGAACAAAGTTCATTAATATACTTGGAAACTTAAATAGGAATTTTAGAATAATTTACCTTAATTTCCTTATTAGACTTAGAGTTTGTGTTTGTGTCAATTTTTTAGTTTGTGTCTAAATGGGCCATCAAATATATGTTTGCATACTCCTCGTCACTCTCTTCACATTTTGCATCACTCCAGGTTTCAGGCTTTAATGCTTTATTATACTTATCATATTTCTCTTTCTTCTTTTTTAACAAGGGACAATTTGGTTTGATATATCCCTTTTTCTTGCATTCAAAACATAATTACATCCTTGCTAGGTTCATCTTCTTCCATTGATCTTTGCTACCTATTTTGCTTGTGTTGTTTCTTCCAGTTGAACTTTTTTCCTTTTCCATTTAACTTTCTAAACTTCTTGATCAGAAGAGCAAGTTCTTCATCGTCCATGTCATCTTCTGAGTATGTATCATCAGCATCAACATTAGATTTAGTGCAATGGACTTCTTACCTTTTGATTTGTCTTCATCATTAGTTTGTTCCACTTCATATGATTGAAGAGTGCTAATAAGTTCATCAATAGATGATGACATAATTCTCTCTGTCTCTCAGATTGATGTCTTGACATGATTCCAATCCTTTGAGAGTCATTGTAAAAGTTTGTTGACTTTCATAGGAGTAGAAATTGATTGTCGTCCTTGATATACCAGGCCATTCACAATTTCTATAAAATGGCTGAACATATTTCCAATTGATTCCCTAGGTTTCATCTTGAAGAACTCATATTGGCCAAATAGAATGTTCACCTTCAACTCTTTTACACGATTTGTATTTTCATAGGTGATATGAAGTCTATCCCAAACTTTTTTAGTTGTTTCACATAAAAATATTTTGTTATACTCAGTAAGAGAGATAAATCACAATATAAAGAATATATGGTTTTTGCATCAAGAGCTTCTCTCTTGGTTATTTCTATATGTCTAATTACTTCAACAACTTTGTCTATGACTTCTTTCTTCTTGTTTGAAGTAGACGTAGCTTTTGGATTAATCCATTTTTCCGCTACATCCCATTCCATAGGATCTCTAAATCTTAGAAATGCCTTCGTTTTGATTTCTAAACATTGTATTCTTTCCCGTTGAAATATAGTGGCCCAGTGTTGCTTTGCCCTTCAACAAGACCTGATGCCAAGATACTAGCAATGGAAGATCTTTACCTCATAAGTAAAAACACTTCAATAAAATGAGTACTTGGCATTGATACCAATTGATAAAGCTAGTACGAATACCGAAAGGATGTGAATAGGTGTTTAAATAAAATTTTGACAAATAAATATGGAATAAAATAAGTTGCTAGTAAAGTTTGAATAAGGATCATTGTGTGTTAACAAATCACCAATCTTCTAAGATAACCTTTATGTGTGCAACATACTTAAGTAAAATGAGTTAAGGGAGGAGAATATTGTACATATAATTTATAGTGGTTCGGCTTAGATTAAGTTTATGTTATACTAGCTGAATTCCACTATAAGGTCAACAAGAAATTACAAATATAAGTATAAACACTTAATGGTAGATCATACTATGTCACTAAGTCACTCCTTTTTGTGTTTTTCTCTCTCTTGATCACAATTTGTGAAGCTTATAGAAAAAGACAAGTAATTGAGAATAACTTCATATTTTGGAATTTTCAATTCATGTCCTTTTCTTCCTGACCAATTGACCTCCTTAAATACTTCTTTATGCTGCACTAGCCATAAGCCAATCATCAGAGGCTTTTCTTCCAATTTATCCATTGTACAGAATGATTCAAAGAGATTTGGTGGCCGTTGAAGAGAATGATGGAATTTCCACTTGATTCTGGTCGCCCATACAAACAGAGTCTTGGTTTTCATAAGTGAGGCTTCCTCATTTGGAACTTATATTCATGATTGATTTCATCAATTTGTGATCGACTCAATCAATATATTTATAAATGGAGAGTGAAATCTTTTGCTAAATAACTAGTCATTGTTGATTAGCTTCTAAATCAGTTCATTCTAGATCTGTGTTGTAACTTGATAAGTCTAGTCTTGGACTTTTCCTCGTTCTGGCCTTGACACGTTTTGGACTTGTCAAAATGGGAGAATGTATATATGTTTCTAGAATTGAATAAACTTTGCCAAAGATTCTTGACGGTTGCTCAAAATAATGCACTTGTTCCAAACCTGTTCTAACACAAGCATTAGAACCAAAAAGTTTTGTCAATTTCAAAATCTAGTAGGAGTTTTCTCAACATCAGAATCCCTTCCCATTTAAAATCAAGCATTTTCTCTTTACCCACAAAAAAAATTAAAATACTACAAAAATTGTGTGAACACTACACACTTGACAAATACCATATACTTAGTTTTAGTCAAAACTTCCAAAAATGTATGCTTTGGTTGGAGCGTGGGTTAGCTTTTCTTCACAACCCCGCTTAAAATTTCTAAGTGAACAGTCAATGTGGGACTCTTGGCATTCGCATGAAAGGCTGGATGCCACAAGAAAAACAAGCTAGACATTAAGAGTCCCACACTAAATGGGCACGCAAAGATTGTAAGAGGAGTTGTGGATAAAAAGCTAAGCTATATTCCCACCAAATCATGCCTTTCTCAGCTTTTTTTTTTTTTTCTAGATATTTGCATCTCAACATCATTGAGAAAATTCCTAATAATTAAAAGCTAAAATTTAAAACTTAAAAAAAAAAAAACCAGTCCAGTCCTGGCACTTCCATCCCTAGAATTGGGAACCAAACCGATATCACCAATTCCAATTTTAGCGAACTGAGCATCAGATTGGCAATTCTTGGTCTAGTTGGTTCATTTTATTCACTTTTACTTGATTATATGAAAATGTTCAATATTGTTACGTGTGGGAGCCACTCTTTGGTTCAAGGACACTGTCAAGCTTGAGAATGCTTATGGTAAGGAAGCTCAGACAAATCTCTTGAATAAGCACTTTAGATACTTCTTTTCTTACATTTATACAATGACAAGGCTAGTTGGGAGCTTAAAGTTGATGGCAAGACTAGATTAGAATCATGAGAATTTTGATCAATTGTGCTTATTGTTACTATTAAATTAGTCGTTCTAGCTCTATCGAGTCCTTGAAATAAATTGACTAATCATCTTTGTCCTTACAATAATATCGCTGATCCCATCATCTGGATATCGGGCCGTGTGAGCTCGAGAGCCATGACTGCCGTTTGAGCTTGAAGCTCGCGGCTGCTGTGAGCTTCGAGCTTGAGAAGATACCACCCCCACTTGCCGAGCTCCAAGCTCGCAGTCATGGAAGAGCTCAAGAGAAGGGACAAAAAAAAACCTTCGGACTAAGGAAGAATATGTCACGTTAGCACTTCTCTCTACAAAATATAATAAAAATTACCACATCCATGTCAATCGGTCCACTGCCTATTATTTGAGTGCTAATTCAACCCTGAACTTTTCAATTGTGTCAATTTATAAACTAAGCTTTGTACAAAATTCTAATGTAGTCCTTTTGATCAATTTTCACCGAAAATTACTTACGTGACGTAGTCTTGCTGTCCAAAATTGACCAAAAGAACAACATTTGAATTTCTCAGGAAGATTTAGAACTATATTGAAAAAATCATGACTGACATTTATACAATAAATTTATGACTCGTTGGACAATTTCCTCTCAAATTGCATGTAATTGACAGAGGGACTTGATTGAACACGCCACTTTAATAAGTTTGGCTTGATTGTACTTTTCAAAATTTTATTACTCAATGGTATTTTCTCGAAATTTTTTAGCACTTCTCATATACTCATCCCTTCAAATTTTTCAGAATTTTCACCAACATGGCAAAAACACAAACTCTAGCTACTCCCGCTCAGTTGTGTAGACAAAATGTACAAGCATTCTGAGGTCTTAACTTCCCAGCACAGAGGAGAGACGCAATTACACTGTTTTCAGCACCGCCACCAATGGGATCTCGAACTTGTTCCCACGCCATTGTAAGAGAAGTCACTCAATCTGGACGATCATCCAGAAAATATCATGCCAGATACCTGAGCAAATTGGGGTTGTCCTTGCCTCTCTCCAAATAGTCTCGACTGATCAAGTCCTCAATCCTTTTCTTGATTGCCTTGAGATCAGGCTGTAGTAAAACAAAATCAGTCAATAAAAACTGACAGAACAAGGAAGAAGGTGATGGGTCGACACGGTGTCTAGTAAAGACCTTAAACATGGGACCCAACTGCTTGACACACTCCATGACCAGCTGCTGATGATCCAAAACTTTTCGACTCTTCATGATACGCACAATTGAGGCATCGATTGCGTATCTCCGATCCCTATCAACATCTCCTATCACTTTCTTCTTCTCATCCATAGGAGGAAGAGGAATCTGCATGTCAGAAATATTAAAACGAAAATGCTCTGATAAATTAGGGGAGAATAAACTAAAACAGGATTGAAATTAAAGGTTGATGTAGAAAGAGAAGGTCAGACAATGCAGGACAATCTAAAAACAGTCAGTCATACCCTGATCCTCTGCATTTTGCCAGTGAACTTGGAGTTGAACTCAAAGTGATCAGTAGGAGCAATGCTCTTTGTATTTGGTTCTTTGTTAAGGATCTGGTACTTGGCACTTGATAAGGAGTGGAGAAGCCTCACAACATCATCATCAGTCAAATTCAATTGGGTCATTATCTCTGAGTAACTCAGTCTATCAGAAGAGTTGAATAACAACAGAGCTGAGGCCTACAAAGCAACAGAGGGGATAAAAAGTTGTCAAAGTAAAAAAAAAAATACATAGCAAGAAATAACTAATCCCAAAGTCTACCAGAAGTTAAAATTGATAAAAACAAAAAGTTCAAAATATTACCTGAGATGTCGTCACTATCAGCTCTGTGGATCTTGGCTCAAAATTACCAATAATGTTACAAGTCCCTAATGAATAAATCCATGTTAACTTTCGATGCTTTGTTTTGGTCTGGTAGAATTCCCTGAAAACTTTGACACACTTTACCTGGAACAACCAGAAATTAACAATAACTTTTAAATCATACTGAAGAAATCAATTTCAGCCATCGGAAATTGCCTATGAACATCAAACAAAACTTCATAGTTTATATCTCGGCAAAATTCTGCAAGTACCATTTCTGCTGGAAGGTTCAAATCAAAGGACCTGTAACTTGGCCAAAAACCAGCAGTCAGAACCGTGACTGTCAACTCAATGCCAGGATTTGCATTTGGATTATTACTGAGATACTCTTCAAAACTAGTCTGGTTTTCCTTGGCTAACGTCAAATCTGTAACCTGGAACACAGAGAAGTGAATTAGGAACGTATTGCCGCAGGTGAAACTAGTTCTTAAGAAATAAATCTAGCAACACCAACCATCCCTTCCATCTTTGATGTCAACTGACCACTGTATTGCTGCTTTAATTTCATCAGCATACTTCTCTCATGGTCATCATTGGCGCTCTTATCAAAGAGAAGTCGTCTGGCAAGCTTCTTCCTGCCAGTTTTGATGATTATAAGTAAGCGATTTGATGGCATCATCAAGCCTCGATTATAATGGATGGATGACAACCACAATGGAATATTAAATGGATACACATAAACAGTAGTGGATGAGGCATTTGTTTCCAAAAAAAATTGATATGGCTAAGTTTCATATTCTAATGCATGGAGATTTTATTTGCAGACATGATTAACATGCTTGATATATATTCTCAGAGTCACTGTAAATTGATTATGGAAATGATCTCATTTTTCTTTTACTATAGAGTACAGAAGAGAAATGTTAATCAATCTTGAGAATATAGGTTCTTCATCTTGAAGATCATTGGCATAAAGACTAGCAAAGTTCCCTCAGTAAATCTGCACCCATTACTCAAGGGTCTAGTATCCTATGATATTGAAGTATTCAGGAAACTGACAGAACTAGTTCTGATGTATCTAAATAATTAGGTAGAAAACTAGTAAGCCTAATTTCAATATATCGTGAACTATCTTTTGTACAGTATTACAGTGGATACTGTGACATAAAAGATTTTGTTGAATTTATATTCAACAATATTATCAGTAGGCTATGCACCCGTGAATAAACCTTCAATACCAAAAATATTACCTATAGAACTCAGAAAAAAGATCCTTGTCACTGATATATGAGAGCAGCTTTACTACCTGCAAAAGGTACAATAACCACCTGTGATACTTAAAAATTGATGCTAGACTACATTACAAAAATTAATGTCCAAAAAACAGACCTTTTCAAGCATTTCTTCAGTGGTTTCATCACCCAATTTTTCACTACTTCCCTTCTTAAGTATATTGTCACAAAAAGTAGCCAATAGCTCTGCAATTGAGCTTCCGCTGACACCCTTGTTGCAAAGGGCCTCAAAAGCCTCCTTAAATGCCTGTCAAGAGGAACATCCAAATGAGTATATATCTCATGTAGCTTTTTGAAATCACTTCACAAGATGTGAACCTTATGGAGAAGGATGTGGTTCTGGAAATGTCCATTCACATATGCCATATACTTATCATGCAGCTCAATCAATTTCCTCATGAAAACCTGCCAACAATGAGCTGAATCAATGATCCTAAACAGACCAACAAAATTTTATCTTCTTATAAAGGAGAAGTTAAAGATCGATTGCGTTACCTGTTGCTGCAAGCCTACATCCTTCTTATTGGCCTGTGAAAAGGAATGAAGGGACTAATTGCTCGCTTCATAAAATGTTACAGGTCAAAACAAAGGGACACATATTTTTGATAGATGTGCAAACCACACAATATAACTACAGAGTGATAAGGATGACGAGTCCCAAAAGTTGAGTTGGATTCAGATTGGTGGAAAATAAAATAACACACAAAAGGTAACTTGTCGAAGAGTAAATTCGTTTATGAAAACCTAAAGCAAGAAAGCATGGCAGCACAATTTCCAAAGCATCATACTAAATAAAAAATTGCACCATATAATTCAAACTAATGGATAGCTAGAGCTTCAATAAATTCCTTACGATATCTGTTCAAGAGAAGACTACAACTGTACATGTAGACCCTTCAAAAATCCTGTCGAATGTTTCATCGACAGTGGTTCATTACTATACATAATAGCAGTACAGGCATGAGTAGGCAATAAGCCAGTTCTCCTGGTAGACAGTATGGCAATTGTAATCATAGTTGAATAATTGAATAACTACTTCAGATCGTGGTTCACATAGGCCCCACTGCTAAAACAATAACATAACAGCGTATATGTGTCAGCTATCTATGCTAACATGTATACTTGGAATATGTATGGCATATCTAATGGTCAGATCTTGGAATGTATGGCATATCTAGTGGTCACTAGTGTGATTTACATCTTTCTGAACAACATACTCTATTGGCTCCTAATCTTTGGATTATTCTCCTCCAAATTGAAGTTGTCACTCACCCACAAACACACACGCAAACACGCATGCACACGCGCGTGTGCTTTCCCCGCAAAACTTATCCTTCTAGATTTCCTTTTGGGACTATGCTTGACTAGCCTCTTATGGCAAGCTTCATTTTTTTTGGTAGGTCAATCTTTTTATTTGAAGATCAATTTCCATCTTTCTGAATGAAGGAGAACTTTTTCCCAAAACAGTGATCACACTCAGCAACAAATTCAACTAAACTATAGCACAATTAACATAGGGGATTAACTAACTGCCTGACGCTAATCCTGCTCCAATTAACTAACTGCCTGACGCTAATCCTGCTCCAATTAACTAACTGCCTGACGCTAATCCTGCTCCAAGTAGCTAGCACCCCACTTTAAGTAAAAAAACACGAAACTTACTAGAATCCTAGGTCTCTATTCTGTAAGAAGGACAATAGTCCGACCAGAAAGGGTATCCTAGATAGCCATGGAAAATCAAAATATTCCATTTTCACTAAGGGTCGATGGTGATCTTATGGTTTTAATCACTATATGCATAGCTTGTTTGATCTACAAGGCTACATCAATGAATGACATCAGATTTTACTCCAAAACAGTTCGAAATCTTAGCTTGTTTTCTTTTGCCGAGTTAATCCAATTGAGTCTCCCACTGTTTATACAATTAATTCTGGTTCATCAAGACACCACTGAAGGACGCAGAATCATTTTGAGACAAGACAGCAGAAACTGATGACTAAAGCAAGCAAATTCAGTATCCAACGATGATCAAACTATACAGAAGAATGGAAGGACTTTGCTCATTTGAATGAACTAGAGAAAATTCTGTAAATTCATAAGAAATAGTCAAAGCCATGGACTGATAATTTGAGAACCAACCTTCCTGCTGTCAGCTTCATCTTCTGCTTGTTTGACCAAGGCAGTGCCCTCGGCAGTGACATGCTGACATATAAGGTATGAAAAACAAGGTAAAGGATGAAAGAGACAAGTGTAACTTAATTTAGATGCAATATGGATGACAGAAAACGGACCTGCTTGAATACGTTAGCAAGCGGATCCAAAAATGTTTCTACTTTCGAGAAAACCCTGACCATCCTTGACAAATTTTCAACCTAAACAGCATCAGAAAACTTGGTAGGTAAACACTCTAAAAAATATTTAAGACTGGATGTTCATAAAAAGACAAGAGCAGAGCCAGAATACCTTATCACCTGTGAGTAATGCATGATATCCCGAATGCTCTTTTTCAAATAGTTGGCTTTCATATACAGACCACAATTCATGTTGAACTTTCTGAAGAAAGAGCAAAAAGATTACAATAGAAAAATAAAAAGTGAATGGAACAAATTCCATCCAGATCTCGGAATATTCAAAATCTAAGCAAGAATCACAGATATGAACTATACTCATAGTCAGTTGCACAAGTTGTTCCACCAGACTAACAATAAAAGCCAGAATTAACACAAGTAAAGGGACAAACCTTTAGTAGCTTGGGTCCACTGCTAGAATGCAAGTAATGAGAAATCCTATCTTTCTCTTGTTTTAAGCACTCCTCCGCCTGGGCATCCCAATATCAAACATCAAACCTTATGAAATATCATCATCATCATCATCAAGAAAATAAATTCTTATTCACCTTCAACAAATAATCAGGACAGAAGTCCTCTGAAATCCAACTTGAAGCTTTACGGGAATAATAAGCAGCACTATCTTTCAGCAAAGCTGCTTCAAAATCATTTTCGTAATAATCCATTTGTCCCATGCCAATCACCACGAATATATCCAGTATATTCTTCAATAAAGCTCGATCAATTTGCTCGCCTTCACGTTCTTTATCAATCTAATGTAAACAATTTCCGTTAGTTAATACAACGTGAACGTTGAAGACAGGATGGGACAGTAGTAAATTGGACACAAACATACCAATGAGATCACGGCATCACTTACTTTGACCTTTAACTCTTGATATACCTTTAAAACAGCGAACAATGTACAATAGTCAAATTTTAGTGTGGCATCTATGGAGGAAACTGAAAATGACTATATCAGAGCCAGCCAAAAAATCAATTATGAACTGTCTAAAGGCTACAACTATCCTAGGATGCAATCTAAGCTAAATCCTGCAAAAATAAATAAATAAATAAAGAGAACAGCAAATCAAAAGGTTGCATGGAATTCATACCAGTTCACGGAAGCAGGTCAGGCCAACTTCATTAAGGGGTGGCAGTGATCTCCTTACAATGAAGTAGCGATCTAGATAATAGAAGAAACGAGAAAGCCATCTGACCATAACCTTATGATTCCCCCACCTTTTGACAAGCTCTCTCAACATAAACTCGTCATGCTTCTCTCTTAAAGATGGCAATACCTAAATTGTAAGCAGAAGCAGGTTTTTTAATGGCTGAGGATAATAAAAAAATAAATTGACAGCAGCCACATAAATGAAAGAACTAGACATAACCAATAAGCTAAATAGTGGAAAAAAGCAACTCTGCATTCCCAGAATCATAATTGTAAGATAATTAATAATCAGACCATCCCTCCCCATGCAAAGAAAAGGCAATAAATATCCCTCACCCCCCCAAAAAAAAAAAAAAAACCAAAAGATAAATTACAACGTTCTTGTTTATGCAATTTATGCAAGTTGATCTCATGTTTAGAGAAGAGGAGAAGGAAAAAGCGAGAAGAAGGAGGACGGGGAAAGAATTCTCCAAACATGCCAAAGTACAAAATGGTAAATGGCCAACCCTAGAATCATGTGGGATACAAATCAGAAGCAACAAAACTCTGGAGGATTTGACTGACTACGAAAACAAGAATAACCATGCAGAGTTGTAAACAAAGCATATTAACATCTAACTATTGGAGAAAGCTCCACTAAACAGCAAACTTCAACCATTTTTCTTTTCTCTTCATTTCACTTTGTCTGACTATCAACTTAACCGGCCATAAGTTTGGCGTAGTACATTAGCTTGGAAGTAGAGCTGAATGATGAGTTATCTCCCCCAAGATTACATCTAAGTCGCAGCAATTAATGACTCTTTGCACTGATAAAGAAATTGACTCTCTAGAGATTTACTAGACTTCTTAGCGGAAAAATTTTTCACCTATTAATTATTCTTGGTTTTTCTGCTGTTCTTTTGGACCTATTTATTCTTTGAGAAACCTTGTCACCAGAGTTCTTCTGACAGCCGACTCATTGTTAATCCACTTTATGTAATTTCTGTTGGTTGATACTATCTATTCTCCAAAAATTACTCGAGCTTTCACCACATGCCACAGTTCTTCTATCTTGAAATTACTATCTTTTCTAAAATTCACAAAAACAATCATAAAATACAATTTTAATGAATAAAGAGAAAGTAATAGGCTATAAAGAGGAAAAACAGCCTTGAAAATTTCTAAAGAATTGAAGGACACTGTCATGAATTTTTAAATGAAGACACATCGTTACTATAGAAGGGCAATGCAAGTAAAAGAAAAAAGAAGCCACCCAACTATTACCCGCGCAACTGAGAAAGTTAATGGCATATACAAGAATGTAACTCCAACAATGGGGCTAGATAAAACTTCTTTAATTTTTATAACATCAAGTTTTCCAGACATGCAAAGCTAATGAAGTAAACTCAAGGGAAAACAATCAACCAATATAACAGGAAAAGGGAGCCGTGAACAGTAAATCTTCCTCACCGTTGACATGATATACTCTTCAAAAGCTTCTCTATACTTGTCATACAGTTGCTGGGAGTAATCATGCGGAGGCTTTTGAGTACACATATTGTAAATAGTACTGGCAGGAGGATTGAAAAGAAAAGGAATCGACTATAAGCAAACCAATCGAGACATTAGGATAACGATTCTAAGTATCACAACTCCTGAAGTCACAAATGCAGAAGTGAGGCTTACGTGTAGAGCATAAAGAATTCTTCTGAGCTGAACTCAGTCTCAGGATGCCCTTCATCAAGGAGATTCTTGAGCTTCAGTATACCCTTTTGCATAAACTCCCATCCTTGTTCTAAATCAATTGTTTTCCTCTCATTCCCCAGCATATTTGCACACTCTCGTTCTCAACACCAAATCTGCACATAGAAGCTGATTAAGTCATCAGCGATGGAAATTTGTGAGTCTGAATTAAATCCAACAATGCAATAAAAACCGAGGAAAACTAGTCTTCCGCAAGGCCAAAAAGCAATTCTATCGACTGCTTCCAGCGCTACAATCACTAATCCGCCGGAGAAGTATTTAAATAATAAAAACAAGAATCCTATCAGCCAGACTCGATATTACCGCTAACATCTCGAGCAGCATCAGCTTCCTAATCTAACACGCAGTCTCTACCCGGCACCTGGCATCCTACAACTCAACCCTAACTTCATTCAACCGTTGACAAAAAACATATCAACAAGCTCCCAGAACAGACAATTCCCCCATTTCCACGAACTTCAAGGTAATCAAACAGAGCAAAACCTCACGCCTTCGACCTCGAAAGGCGAAAGAAGCCGACAATCAAGGCGCAACCCTTCCGAGAAGAGCACAAAAGATCCGGGGCCGATCAACTCGAAATCAACCTGACGGAATCTAATGGTGGAACGACGCCGGCCACCGGCGATCGCGAGCCTCGAAACGAGATTGCAGAGCCAAACTAGAAAAACCAGAGAGAGAGAGAGAGAGAGTGATGATAGGGGAAAAAGGCAAAGGCAAAGGCAGACGAAGATCCAGCTTGACTTTGAGCTCCCAGTCCTGAGCAGAAACAGTTGCGAGTGTGAAAAGAAAGGCCTGCGTGGTAATGTTTGTCAAAAGTGTTCCTGGAACAGATTTTTGTTTTTCTCTTCCTTTCCCAGAAAAAAAAAGAACAGAAACGTGGTTAGTTGCGTTTCTGTTTCTTTTTTGTTTTTTTATTCTCGGAACAAAATTGGAGCGAAAAAGAAACACAAAAAGTTCTTTTTGTTATAGAAACAATTTTGAAGAAACACTTCCATCTTCTTTCTCTTCTCTTTTCTTCTTCTTTTTTTCTTTTTTCCTTTGGCAGGTTGCCGCCTGGCCATGGCCGCCGGCCGTCAAGGGCCGGCGAACCGTCGAGGGTCGACGACCTCGCCGGAGCGTCGCCGGCCCCGGGCCGGCCGAGCCTCGCGCGCGCGGCGAGGCCGGCCCCCGTCGGCTAGTCGCTGGGAGGGGGGGGGGACCGGCCAAAAGAAGAAAAATAAAAAGAAAGGAAAAAATGAAAAATAAAATAAAAATATTAAAAAATTAAAAGAAACAAAAAAAGAATAAAATTTACCAAACGTGTTTCTATTCATTTTTTATTCCCGAACAAATTTACCAAACGCATTTTTTTCGGTCAAAAATTGTTTAACCTGGAACATAAACTTTTTTTTTTTTATTTCGTTCCTTAGAACAAAAAAAAGAACAAAAACGTTACCATTCGCACCCAAAGCGGTTGGTGGGACAGTTTCCTTTATTCAACGGAAAATCAATCATTTTAAGAAATATTTTCTATAAAAAATAATAATTTATACCGCTCATAAAAAAATTAATAAACGGCAAATATTTTCACCACGAGAACATTCAAAACATAAATTATTGCAATGATGAAAATATTTATTGTCGATTGATTATTTCAACACGACTCGAGCGATCATTTCATGAAAAATATTTTTAAAATTTTTCATTTTATGCGAATTTAATGAAGTAATATTGATTGCGGAAATAGGAGATGCGAAACCACAGAAGGCAAAGGCACGAAGACACAGCTTGAAATCCGGGTTTTTCTTTTTCTTTCCCCGCTCGAAATGGTGGCTTAGTCTATTTAGCGGGGAATCAATCATTTCCAAAATATTTTTCCTGAAAATATAAATATTTATATCACTTACAAAAAAAATTAACGAATAAAAATATCGTAATCATTCATGAAAATTTTCAAACATAAGTTATTGTGATCATGAGATTATTTCAAGACGGCACAAGTAATTATTTTAAAAAAATTAAATTATTTATTCACCGTGAAATAAATTGAGCAATACTAACTATTATAAAATCCGATTTTTCCTTTGGATTCCGGGTTGGATCCTCCCGTACAATTGAGTCCGTCCTTTTGTCGACCATGGTTAGTTATCAAATTGCTAATAATGGTAACATCACGTGTTCAAATCAACATCGTGAAGCTTGAACTATGGTTACCTTAATCAAAATATTTAATCACTCAAAAATGTTTTCTACCACCTTAGATAATGCCAATTTAAAATGGTGACATGAGTGATAAAATTCCAATCACGTTGCTATGTGAGGGGAAATTCTTCCATGTTCGTGATTGTGATCGCATCTTGAATCCTGTAGCTCAAGAAGGTTTGAAAGGCATCGATGCTAGGATTGGAATTGACGTTCGGAGGGGGGTTGAGAATTTGTTGACGAAAAATTTGAATATACTTACACGAGATAAAATGTATATGAGTCCTTGATAAGTTAAAAAATAAAAATCTCGACTTATAAATTTTGTAGGATTTTCTTTCATTATTGAATTTTCTGTATGAATTGAGTTCTTGGAAACTGCATACACGAAACAAGTAGTTTCATGTTCAATTGCAACTCAATTAAAAAATTAGAGAGAGAAAGAGAGAGGTGTAATTTTTTGGGGAATGTTTTAAGTGCTTTAATTATGTTCAACTAGAATGTTGTGCTTTAGAACAGACTGATTAATTTTGAGTACATTTATTTACAACAGAAAAAGCAAAAAAAAAAAAAAAAAACAACTTTGACCTAGTATGGGAAATGATAGAAATGGTTGCTCAACTTTGCGCGACCATTTTTATAGTTTCATTCCGAGCGTCTTGTCATTATTGCCTTTTCAGGTGCTTCACGCTTACTTAATATGGGGAAAAATGACATAAATGATCCTTCAACTTTGATCCAACATGTATGCGATCCCTAAAACCCAATATGATCACATTGAACAAATGACAATATTGAAAATTTCACATAGTTCAAAGATTAAACTAAACACATACTAAAAGTTTAGGGGCTACATTATCATATATTACACATCGTGTTAAAGTTCAGATATCACATTAAACAAATTAAAAATTCAAAAATCATATTGTATATTGAGTTAAAGTTCATTGACCGTTTATGCCATTATCCCTTAATATGATAATAAACCATCATACTTTATGCGCGCTATACTCAAATTTGAATAAATTTCGCAAAACTAGGTATATTGCCCCATGTTCATCGTGACCGCAATGGTGGCAATCATTGCTAGTCAGACCTAGATCTCGACTTCCTTTTCCATAATCAAACAGTCCATAGCACTCGGGCGTTTCCGGCGAGAGGGAAGGTCGGACGCACTTCGGAAGAGCTTGAAGGTCGTATTTATATCCTGGAGATAAGCGCCGTCCTCATGTTGGCATGCGTGGGAGTCACTTTTTGGTTCAAGAACAGGTCAGGATTGGAAATGCTGCTTATGGTAAGGAAGCTCAGACATATCTTCTGACTAAGCAATTTAGGCATTTCTTTTCTTCATTTGTTCAATGACAAGGCTAGTCGGGAGCTTAAGGTTGATGGCTAGACAAAATTTTGATTAATTGGCTAGACAAAATTGGACTCTGCTTTGGTTGCCAAGGAAATCGAAATCCAGAACAGACAAATCAATCTTATCCTTTCTTCTTCATCATGTAAAAATTGAAAGTCACCAGCCTCGGCCAACACCTGGATGAGGATTGTTGGAGAAGTAGAAATGAGGATTTTACCTATATTTTCTAATTCTTATCTTTTTTTGGAAAAATTCCAAACAAGGCATCAAATACCCTCACTTTTTCAAATAATGATATGAAGTGGGCATTATTTCAAATAAGAGCTTGAAATGCCGTTATTTTTCAAATAGGGGCCTGAAGTGGATCTTATTTCAAATAAGAACCTCACTTTCCGACTGATCAAGGGCATTTTCGTCCTTTACCCTTTTTTAGAATTTTTTCCTTTTTTCTTAATTTTTTTTCTTTCTTCTTCGCTAGTGACCAGTCGACCATCAGTAATGCTTGGATAGGGTTGGGCGCCTCACCACCCCCAAGTGAGGCTAACCTCGCCAAATTTGCGCGAGGGTCGCCTCGCCCGTACCCAACAAGGGCCGTAGGCCCTTTCCAATGCCTACCAACCCTTGCTAGAAAGGGGGAAAAACAAAAAAGAAGAAAAAAATAATAAAAAAAAATTAAAATTGTATTTGGATGAAAACATCCTTAGCCGGTCAAAGTAGACTAGCCAGTGATTGGCAAGGTCAAGCTCTTATTTGTTACAAGTTTTAGAACTTCTTGTGCATTCATCCTAAAAAATAATAAAATAAACTACGTTGGCATCCTCTATTAGTCAATTTGAAGTGGAATCATCTATATGGGCCTTTACTCTTGACAAAAGCTGGAAAAATAATTTTCAGGAACAGAGGGAAAATCATTGATCGAGAGGGAAAATCACATGTCAACGTGCTTGTTGCATAAAAAAAAAAAAAAATCTTTTTATGGAAATAATTATAATTGTTACTTAATATTATTCATCAATGAAAATGTTTTCATTACCAATAAAAATACATGCCTAAATATTTTTATGGACGACGAGAATATTTTACATTCATTAAATTACCTAAACAATATAAGTGATAATTTTCTGAAAAATATTTTCTAAATATTTTATTTTTGTAAAGCATATGGAGCTTAGAAGAGTAAAAATAGTTTTCAAGTGTCTTAACTTTTCTCAACTCAAATGAGAGCACGGTATTTTCCTCTTTTTCTAGTCCAATTTTGAGGCTCATAAAAGTTTCAAAGAAGCCGTGGCTTTGTTGGACCTTTCTAGAATCTTCGACAAAGATTTGTTTGAAATATTGAGAACTTTGTTTCTCGAAAATATGCACTTGGTGATGGTCAAGGCACAATAAAACTGATGATCATGTTACGGTTTTCCGCTAGCCAAATTGAACGAAGTTAAAAGAGGGATTTAATTGCACCAAGCACAAATTTAAGGACTTGATTGTGCTTTTTTGAAAGTTTTATAATTTAATTACATTTTTGCAATAAGTTTTAAGATTTTTAATACATTTAATCTTTTTTTTAACACACGCTAATGTGGCATACACCAAGCGCTACGTTAGAAAACAAATTGAAATTTGAAAAAAAAAAAGGAAAAAATAATTCTTGCGTGCTTTTCATCATCATTCATCTTCAACTTTTCAAGCTAAAAAAAAGCTTCGACCAAAAAAAAAGAAAAACTGAAAAAAAGAAAAAAAAAAAAAAGGCAACATCCGCCGTAGCCTTGGGCCACTAAGCTCCGTCAGCCTGCCTCTTCGTCTAGGCCTCTTTGCTATCTTTGAGCTCGATGCCATGGCGGACCTCAATCGAGCTCGATCGAAAATCAAGGTTCGAGCTCAAGCCCAGATTCAGGGTCGAGCTCGACGTGTAATGGAGCTCGCTTCCAAACCTAGGTTCAAGCTCCCACCACGAGCCGAGCTTGACACCCGGATCTGAGTTTGACCCTCAAAGCCGTGGGCAAAGCCGAGCTCGAGCAGTGCTGTGGAGCTTGTCCACCGTGCGGTTTGCGGCTAGATTTGGCTTCGAAGTTTGCGACGATTGTCATCTCATCCAAAAGCAGGATTTAGCCAGATCTGGCTTCGAATCATGTGGCTGCCATGGCAGCAAGGTCGACAGAAATGAGCACGATGAAATAGAAATATGCAAATAAATAACTAACTTGTGAGTAGACCTGTCAAAATGAGTTTTAAATCTATATATGACCCATTTAAAACATAAATGAGTCATATATGGATTACTTACATCTTGAAAAGACTACTTAAATGGGTTTAAAAATTGAAAGGCTAAAAGAAATGAGTCTTAAATGGATCATACTTAGAACTCATTTTCAACTTAAAGCTCACGCTTTCTCTTTCCCTATTTAGCCTTATAAAAGTATATATATAAAAATCGAAATTATAATTATGTTTTATATTTCATTTTTCTTTTTTTCTTCCATCTTCCTTACTTGGCGACTGGCCAAGTGAGCCTCAAGGTTGCTAGTGACTAGCAAGATTCGAGCTCGCCAATTTGGCTAGGCAATGGCCTTGCCAACATCTGGTGAGGTCGATCATTGACCGTTGTTGTGGCTGGCGATTGGCCGAAGAATAAGAAAAAAATTAAAAATTATACTTTTTAAAAACATAAAAAAATAATTAAATTTTGATTTAAAAATAAAAATAAAATGTTAAAAGGAGTCATGAAGGAAAATTTAGTCATATTTTTCATACTAAATTGCGGAAAATATTTTCTAATTTATTTTTAGATTTCAAGCAAAAAAAAAAAAAAAATTGTATTTTCCTAAAAAATACTTTTTGAAAATATTTTCCAAGAAACAAATGAATGCTTATTTAAAAAAATTTATAGAAATTGTCAACTAAATTTGCATTGCATGAAAGTGTATTAGCAATACCTTTTTTTTAAAGAAAAAATCATAAAATATTAAGTTTTCTTAGGTTTAGTTAAATTGTCGGGTATGTATTGAGAATGGGTCATATTTGGTATGGGTCGAGAATTTTGCACTACAATTAATATGTTATAAATGGGTTAAATGGGTCGATTTGAGTCGGACCATTTATGACCTATCCCATCCATTTAACAAGTTTACTCATGAGGCCACCAACCATGGTTGCCATTCAAGCTCGAAGCTCACGGCTGCTAGTTGCTTTGAGCTAAGAAGATGCTACCATGGCTCGTCGAGCTTGAAACTCAAGGTCATGAAAGAGCTCAACAAAAGGGGGAAAAAAACTTTGGACTGAGGAAGAACTTGTCATATTAGCACTTCTTTCTTCAAAAAATAAAAAATAAAACTTTAGGGGTGTTGTCTAAAAGATAGACTTACGATACACGATCTAGTTGTAGACTCTTCCAAGCTGAATCTCACGCAATATCGGGCGTTCAAAATTTAATCGACTTAAGCCTATGCAAATTTTAATAAAAGAGTCACCACTAGCCTTTTTTGGGTCGATTAGAAACCCAGTGAGATATGGGAGAATATCTTACTATTTACGTAATTAGAGATTCGAACTTCGGGGACTTAATTATGGTAGCCTTAAGGTTAACGCCCTTTTTGTACCTAGCCAGATCACATGCTAGCTAACACTATAATGTCCTAACCCTATTAAAGTAAGAAAGTAACACCCAAGATATTGAAAACTGCAATCAAATATAACCGTAAAGGAAAGCACACAAACATCTTAATATTGTCTCTAAAGATAAAAAAGACAACGCAAAAAAAAACAAAACAAAACAATTGTAAAGCCCTTAAAGGATTGTCCAATATTGGGTTTTAATATTTTTAAGAGTTTGTAATTTTTATTGGATTTTTTTTTTTTTTGAATTTTTATAATTTCCTGGATTTTTTTATGATTTTTCTAATAATTTTTAATTATTTTCTGGATTTTCTATTTTTTTAATGATTTTCTGAATTTTCCAAATTTTTTAATAATTTTCTAAAATCCTAAATTATTTATTGATTTTCTAAAATTTTATTATTTTCTGAATTTTAAATTTATATTATTTTTTTAGATTTTTTAAAAATTATTATTATTATTATTATTTATTATTTTTAATATTTATGTAAAAGAAATTTGGACCAGGTCAAGAGACCCGACGCGGACCCTATCGATCTGGGTTGGACTAAAACCGGATTGGGTCAAGAGACCCAGCGCCTCTCACCTCCGGTTTGCCACTCCGGCGATCACCGAATACCAAAAATGGACAACCCGGGACTCAAATTTCTAATACTAGCAACTCAGCAAACAAACAAGCACAACCACGTTAAAATAGAGAGAATTTGACTCAAATAGCCTTGAACCATGGACGGGGGCTCGCCGGTGAGGGGCTCTGATGAAGGGGCGTATGCAAGGCAAACATGGGCAGCACAAAACACAACGCGAATTCACATAAAAACATAGCAAAATATGAAGAAATCCAATAGGGTTCGACGAATACAGAAACAAATGAGATCGGTTTCGAGTTTAAACACGAGAATTTTTCCGGTCTTCTATCAAGCATTCTAACAAAAATGGTGTGCATTTTATAAAACAAGCTCCAGATTGATATTCATGATGAACTGAGTCTCAAATCTCGACACATGAAAACATGAACCTACATCATAGATTATAGCTCAGTCTTATTACAATATCAAACGCCTATGATCTCAAAATAAAAAATCAGATCTCGGGCTCAATGAAACAGGGCTGAAAATGTGGTGTTTGAGAGCGAACTCCTACCTGGTTTGGGGTAGAATTCTAGAGTCGTACGGCCGCTGGCAAAGCTTCGAACAATCGATGAGACGAGAGGGAAGACCTCTGCTCAACCATGGACAAAGGCGGTGGCTGGCGGTCGCGTGAAATATGTAAGAATTTTCCTTATGTGGGCTATATTAATTAAGATTGTAATTACCGTTTTACGGAGTTAGTCTAATAAAGTAAAGCATAAAATTTCTTAACAGTCGAATATGGGCCTGGCTTGTGTGAGCCGAGTTGGGCCTGGCCCGTGATGAGAGGGTCCGTCCAAAACCCTATAAATAGCGCTAAGATCCCTTCTTTAGCTTTCACTCTTCCAAAATTCTCTCTCAACTCACATAAGGTAATCTATGAGTGGCGGTCTCAACCGAGAGTTATAGAGGAGAAGATCTTCAGCATTGAAGGCTTGGATTGCTATCATTTTGCTCCAAGAATGATGAATTCAAAATCAGGTACACAAATCATCGTCTTCAACCTTAGGATGTTCGATTTTCTAGCTATGTCGATCTTGGGAAACCGTTTAGACGGCCTACAAAATACCCTCCGGCAGGACGAGGATCGCCAATGCCAGAGAAGTTTGGCCACCTTCCTTCTTCAAGCTTTGTTCCTTTCACTTTATGCAGAACCTTGCTCACCTCCGAACCGAAACCAGAAATCCCTTCACTTCACCGAGCAAAAGAAGGAAAATGATCCATCCTCCCTCTCAACCGACGCTCTCCCTCTCCGTCTCCAATGGCCTTATTCTCTGGTTCTCGTTTTAGCCAAGGCCGCCCCCTCAGCCGAGCTTCTCCATGGCTTTTCTTGGTCGAGCACCTCAGTCCCTCCAGCATGCTCCTCTCGCCTCTGCCGAGAATCTTTTCCGTTATCCAGCTCATGTATTCTAGAAGGCTCTTGGCCCTGGTCACATCACACGCCCATCACTTGTCCGTCGCTCACGGGCACCCACGCTCGCCGACGGTCAACCGCGCGTCACTCATTCCTTTCCACGCTCACAGGCATGTTTTCCGCAAGAATGGAAGAGAGGGGCTGGGCTTCTTTCTTCTCTTTCTTCGGCTTAAATTGTGGGCTTATAAAAAGGAAAATAATGGAAATTGGGCCAAAAGTTAATCAAGTGGGTCAGGCATGCCGGCCCACTCGATTTTTGTTCATTTTGATTTCATTTTTCTTCTTCTTTTTTTGGTATCTTTTTATAAATTTTTATATTTTTGCCAAATAAATGGATATTTAAAACTTCGACAAAAATTCATGTATCAACACTCACAAATGTTTAGAACTAAATTGGCAAAATTAGAAAAATTATGACTAAATTAGCATCCATACAATAAGTTTAAGACTCCAAAGACAATTTGCCAAAAACAACTATTAATACGATGAATATGAAGTTACATACAATTATAAATCATAAAAAAAATCAAATATGTAACATAAAACATAAATTATAAAACTCAATTCCCCATTCATTTATAGAAAATTTTGATCCGGTTCTTGAGTGGGTATTCACTTAATAGGTTTCAAAATTTTGGAACCCATTCCCGTCCCGGTTCCAATGGAAACAGTCCTAGACCCATTTTTCAGGTGGTGCGGTCCGCTTCTTAGGTAGAATTGTTTTGGTTGCACACCCTAGACGTGATTACATTGTTTTCAGCACCACCACCAAAGGGACCTCGAAACTTGTTCCCCTGCCATTGCAGGAGCAGTCACTCCATCTGGACGAGCATCCAGAAAATGTCATGGCACATATCTGAGCAAAATGGCGTTGTCTTTATCCCTCACCATGTAGTCTTTAGTGATCAATATCTCAATCCTTTTCTTGATTGCCTCAAGATCAGGCTGCAGTAAAACAATATCAGTCAATTAAAACTGACCAAACCAGGACGAAGGCAATGAGTCGGCAGAGTGTCCAGTAAAGACCTTAAAAATGCGACACAACTGCTCCTTACACTCCCAGACCAGCTGCTGATAACGCAAATCTTTTCGATGCTTCATGATACGCACAATTGAGGCATCAATTGCGTATCTCCGATCCCTATCGACATCTTCTATCACTTTCTTCTTCTCATCCACAGGGGGAAGAGGAATCTGCACGTTGGGAAATATTAAGACAAGACTGCACTGATAAATTAGGGCAGAAAAAACCAAAACAGGATTGCAATTAAAGGTCGATGTACAAAGACAAGGTCAGACAACTCAGGAAAATCCAAAAACAGTCGGTTATACCCTGATCCTCCGCATTTTGTTGGTGAACTTGGAGTTGAATTCAAAGTGGTCAGTAGGCGCAATGCTTTTTGTGTTTGGTTCTTTGTTAAGGATCCTGTACTTGGCACATGATAAGGAGTGGAGAATCCTCACAACATCATCATCAGTCAAATTCAACCGGGTCATTATCGCCGAGTAAGTCAGTCTATCAGAAGAGTTGAATAACAACAGAGCTGAGGCCTACAAAGCAATAGAGAGGGATAAAACTTTTTCAAGTGAAAAAATACATAACACGAAATAACAAATCCCAAAGTCTACCAGACGTCAAAATTGATGAAAACAAAAAGTTAAAAAACAAATTACCTGGTATGTTGTCACTATCAACTCCATGGTTTTTGGCTCAAATTTACCAATAATGTTACACGTCCCTAATGAATAAATCCATGCAAGCTTTCGCTTCTTCATTTTTGTCTGGTAGAATTCCCTGAAAACTTCGACACCCTTTTGCTGAAACAACCAGAAATTAACAATAACCTCTAACTCAGAGTAAGTAATCAATCTCAACTATTGGAAATTGCCTATGAACATCAGACAAAACTCAAATTTTATATCTCAGCAAAATTCTGCAAGTACCACTTCTGCCGGAAGGTTCAAATCGAAGGACTTGTAACTCGGCCAAAAATCAGTATTCAGAGTCGTGACTTTCAAGTCAATGCCAGGATTTGCATCTGGATTTTTTTTTAGATACTCTTCAAAAATAGTTTGGTGATCCTTTCCTGATGTCCAATCCGTGACCTGGAACACAGAGAAGTGAGTTAGGAACATAATGCTGCAGGTGAAACTAGTTCTCAAGGAGGAAATCTAGGAACACCAACCATATCTTCCATCTTTAATGTGAACTGAGGACCGCATTGCTGCTTTAATTTCATGAGCATACATCTCTCATGGTCATCATTGGCACTATTATCAAAGAGAAGTCGTGTAGCAAGCTTCTTCCTGCCAGTTTTGATGATTATTATTAAGCAGTTTAATGGCATTATCAAGCCTCAATTATAATGGATAACGACCAAAATGGAATATTAAATGGATCCACATAACAGACCCCATGGATAAGGCATTTTCTCAAAAATTGATATGGCTAAGTTTCATATTCTAATGCATGGAAATTTATTTGCAGACATGATTAACATGCTTGATATATATTCTCAGAGTCACTGTAAATTGATTATGGGAATGATCTTATTTTTCTTTTACTATAGAGTACAGAAGAGAGGAAATCAATCTTGAGAATATAGGTTCTTCATCTTGAAGATCATTGGCATAAAGACTAGCACAGTACCCTCGGTAAACTTGCACCCTTTACTCAAGGGTCTAGTATCCTATGATATTGAAGTATTCAAGAAACTGATAGAACTAGTTTTGAGGTATCTAAATAATTAGGTAGAAAACTAGTAAGCCTAATTTCAATTGGGTTAATATCACGAAAAACCCCTAGACCGGTATCCCGTGACAAATTTACCCTAAACTAATTTTTTAGCATCGGAAACTTTAAATTGACACACCTATAACAAATTTATTCCAAATAACCACAAAACCTCCCAAACTAGTGCATTTAAGACAAATTACCCTTTGTTAAATTGTACTAATACCATAAAGAATCACAAAACTGGCGCAACTGTGACAAATGGATAGCAAAATCCTACACTGGTATACCAGTTAATTGTCACATGTCATCCAATTCAGCAATTTGACATTAAAATTTAATAAAAATTAATAAAGAGTAAATTTGTCATGAGTGTATCAATATAAGGTAAATCTGTCAAAAGAGTATCAGTTTATGATTTTTTATGGTCAAAAAATTAGTTTGGGATAAATTGATCACGGGTATACCAATTTGGGGTTTTTTGTAGTATTAACTCATTTCAATATATCATGAACTATCTTTTACATAGTATATTGTGGATACTGTGACAAAAGATTTAGTTAACTTCGTGTCCAACAATATGGTCAGTAGGCTATGCGCCCATGAATGTACACCTCCAATGCTAAATATATTACCAATAGAACCCAGCAAAAAGATCCTTGCCACTGATATATGAGAGCAGCTTTATTACCTGCAAAAGGTACAATAACCACCTGTGATACTTAAAAAAATGATGCTAGACTACATTACAAAAATTAATGTCCAAACAACAGACCTTCTCAAGCGTTTCTTCAATATCGCTCAATTTTTTACTTCGCTTCCTTAGTATATCGTTACAAAAAGTAGCCACTAGCTCTGCCATTGAGCTTCCACCAACACCCTTGTCGCAAAGGGTTTCAAAAGCCATTTTAAATGCCTGTCAAAAGGAACATCAAAATGAGTATATATCTGATGTAGCTTTTTGAAATCACTTCAATCACAGGATATGAACCTTATTGAAAAGGGCGTGGTTCTGGAAACAATCATTCACATATGCCTCATACTTATCATGCAGCTCAATCACTTCCCTCACGAAATCCTGCCAACAGTGAGCTAAATCAATGCTCCTGAACGGACCAACAAAATTTTATCTACTTATGGAGGAAAAGTGGAAGATTGATTGCATTAACTGTTGCTGCAAGCCAACTACATACTTCTTGTTGGCCTGTGAAAAGAAATGAAGGGATTAATTGCTTGCTTCATAAAATGTCACAAGTCAAAACAAAGGTATGCATATTTTTGATAGATGTGCAAACCACACACTATTACTACAGAGTATAAGGATGACGAATCCCAAAGTTAAGAGTTGGATTTAGATTGGAAAATAAAATAACACACAAATGGTAACTTGGTGAAGAGTAAATTCCTTTATGAAAACCTAAAGCTAGAAAGCATCGCAGGACGATTTCCTAAGAATCATCCTAAATAAAAAATTGCCCCATATAATTCAAACTAAATGATTGATAGAGCTTCAATAAACTCCCTACGATATCTGTTCAAGAGAAGACTACAGCTGTACATGTAGACCGTTCAAAAATCCTGTCAAATGTTTCATGAACAGTGGTTCATTACTATACATAATAGCAGTGCAGGCATGAGTATGCAGTAAACTCTCTTGGTACACAGTATTGCATTGCAATCATAGTTGAATGATTGAATAACTACTTCAAATCATGGTTCACTTAGGCCCGACTGCTAAAACAATAACATAACAGAGTATATGTGTCAGCTATCTTGCTAACATGTATACTTGGAATACGAATGGCAAATCTAGTGGTCAGATCTTGGAATGAATGGCGTATCTAGTGGTCACTAGTGTGATTTACATCTTTCTGAACACCATATCATATTCCTCCTAATCTTTGGGTTATTCTCTTCCAAAATGAAGTTGTCACCTCGCCCACAGACATGCGTGCACGCCCTATCCTTCTAGATTCCGTTTGGGGACAATGCTCAACTAGCCTGTCATGGCGAGCTGCATTTCTTTCAGTAGGTCAATCTTTTTATTTGAAGATCAATTTCCATCTTTTTGAATGAGCGAGAAACTTTTTCTAAAACGGTGATCTGAGTCAGCAATAAATCCTGTTTTGATTCAACTAACCTATATTGCAATTAGCATATTAACTAACTGCCTGACACTCATCCTGCTCCAAGTAGCTAGCAACTCGCTTTAACTGAAAAAAAACAAAACTTACTAGAATCCAAGCAGGTCTCTGTTCTGTACGAAGGAAAATAGTCTGACCAGAAAGGGTATCCCAGATAGCCGTGGACAATCAAAATATTCCATTTTCGCTAAGGGTTGACAGTAATCTTATGGTTATAATCACTATATGCATAGCTTGTTTGATCTAGAAGGTTACATCAATGAATGACATAAGACTTTACTCCAAAACAGTCCAAAATCTTAGCTTGTTTTCTTTTGCCATGTTAATCCAATTAAATCTCTCTCTGTTTAGTCAGTTGATTCTGGATCATCAAGACACCACTGAAGGACGCAGAATCATTTTGAGACAGGTGAGCAGAAACTGATGAGTAAAGCAAGCAAATTAAGTATCCGACGACGATCAAACTATACAAAGAATGGAAGGAGACTTTGCTCATTTTAAAGAAATAGAGAAAATTCTGCAAATTCATAAGGAAAAGTCAAAACCATGGACTGATAATTTGAGAACCCACCTTGCTGCCAGCTGCATCTTCCACTTGTTTGACCAAGACAGTGCCCGTGGCAGTGACATGCTGATATATGAGGTACGAAAAACAAGGTAAGGGATAACAGAGAGTAGTGCAGTCAAATGAGGATGAAATAAGGATCACGGATAAAGGACCTGCTGAAATATGTTAGCGACAGGATCCAAGCCTTTTGGTATTTTAGAGAAAAGCCTGAACATCCTCGACAAATCCTCACCCTAAAAAGCATCAGAAATCATGGTAGGTAAATACAACTCAAATATATTCAAGACCAGATGCTCATAAAGGGACAAAAGCAAAGCTAGAATACCTTATCATTTCCGAGCAATACACGACATCCTGAGTCCTCCTTTTCAAGTAATTTGCTTGCATATACAGATAGCAACTCATGTTGAACTTTCTAAAGAAAGTGCAAACAGATAATAATATCATAACTCAAATTGTATTGGTCAAATTCCAACAGATCTAGGAATATTAAAAATCTAAACAAAAATCGAACATATGAACTATATACACAGTTAATAGCACAAGTTGTTCCACCAGACTAACCATAAAAACTAAAATTAACACAAGTAAAGGGACAAACCTCTAGCAGCTTGGGCTCACTGCTAGAATGCAAGTAATGAGAAACCCTATCTTCCTCTCGTTTTAGGTACTCCTCTGCCTGGGAATCCCAATATCAAACATCAAACGTTATGAAATAATATCATCATCATCAAGATGTAAATGATTAGATAGGTAATAAATTCTTATCCACCTTCAACATATAATCAGGACAGGAGTCCTCTAGAATCCAACTTGAAGCTTTACGGGAATAATACGCAGCACTATATTTGATCAAAGCTGGTTCAAAATCTTCTTTGTAATAATCCATTTGTCCCGTGCCAATTTCCATGAATAAATCCAATATATTCTTCAATAAAGCTTGATTGATTTGCTTGCCTTCACGTTCTTGATCAATCTAATGTGAACAACTTCTGTTAGTTAATTCAACATTTACATTGAAGACAAAAAGGGACAGTAGTTAAACAGATATAAACATACCAATGAGATCACAGCATCCCTTACTTTCACCTTTACCTCTTGATATACCTTTAAAACAGCAAACAATGTACAATAGTCAAATTCTAGTGCAGCATCTATGGAGGAAACTGAAAATGACTCTATCAGAGTCAACCAAAGAAACAATTATGAGCTGTCTAAAGGCCACAACTATCCTAGGATGCAATCTAAGCTAAATCCGCAAAAATAAATAAATAAATAAAAATAAAGAGAACAGCAAATCGAAAGATTGCATGGAATTCATAGCAGTTCGCGGAAGCAGGTCGGGCCAACTTCTTTAAGGGGTAGCAGTGATCTCCTTGCAATGAAGTAGCGATCTAGATAATAGAAGAAACGAGAAAGCCATCTGACCATAACCTTATAATTCCCCCACCTTTTGACAAGCTCTCTCAACATAAACTCGTCATGCTTCTCTCTTAATGATGGCAATACCTAAATTGTAAGCAGAAGTAGATTTTTTAATGGCTGAGGATAATAAAAAATAAAATGACAGCAGCTACATAAATGAAAGGACTAGACAAAACTAATAAGCTAAATACTGGAAAAAACCAACTCTGCATTCGCAGAATCATAATCATAAGATAATTAATTATCAGACTATCCCTCCCCGTGTAAAGAAAAAGCGATAAATATTGCTCCCCCTTCCCCCCAAAAAAAAAAATAAATAAATAAATTGTTGGGTTTATAACCTATTATTCTAGTGTTAGCAAGTTGGGGTTATTTATGTAATTGTACAACGGTTAAGCCTATAAACACTTCTTTTAATCTCAATAAAATTGAATTCTCCCTTTTACCAACAACATGGTATCAGAGCATGGCATTCCTACATAAGAGAAGACAACAAACTTCGGCTCTCCTGGTCAGCCGCGCCAAGGTGTTGACTGCGCCAAGGAATTTTTTTCTTCTGCTGCTGGTCCGGAGACGCCTCCCGTCGAGTAGCCTTGTTTATGGTGATGTAATAATTAGATCACAAAGTTGTGGTGGTTTGGGTGAGATTCACATATGTTCATAGTGTTGTCGTTGTGGTTCCCGACTAGTCAACTAGGTTTCATATAGTCGGCTAAAGGTAAGTCTGAAAAAAAGAAGAAAAAAGAGCAAAAGTTTCTTTGAATCTCTCACCCTCTAGTTCTCTTAGTGATGCAGTGAGCGTGGTGTTTTATTCTTGGTTTGTGAATATGTCTACTAATCCAGCAAGCTCTTCGTCTAAAGTTTCAAGGGTGACTCCCCCTAATGTTGCTCCTAGTTCAGGATCTTTTGGTACCTATCACAGTGATACTCATGGCATTATAGGCTTACACACTACCTTGGTTAAGTTGGATGATACCAATTATCCTACTTGGTCAATGGCTCTTTCTATTTTTATTTATGCTAATCATCAGTCCAGATGACTTGAAGAAGAACAACCTACAGATCCAGCTAATCAAGAAGAGAGCAAAGTCACTAATGTTGCATTGTGTACTCATTTATGGAGAAGCATGGCTGAATTTGTCGGCCATCTTTTCGTGGATTGTGCGATAGCCCGTGAGGTCTGGACAAAATGTGTTTCACTCTACTCCGGACAAAACAATATGAGTCTAGTTTGCGTTATGCGGGAGGCTTTATTTGAAGCAAAAATTGGTGACACTGGGTTAGCAAAGTATTATGCTCATTCTTCGTCTTTGTATCAGCATCCCAAATCCTACTTTTCACCGGCTACTACGGTTACTCAAATGTAGTAACGAGAAGCAGAAATGGTGGTATTCCTCTTCCTCCCAGATCTTGGTCCAGATCACAGTGCTTTTCGGCAACAGATTACTTCTCTTGGCTCTTTACCTTCCATTGAAGAAGTGTACTCGAACTGCTCGTTACACTCCTAGTCTCAAATTTCGTCCATATCAGACAGTAGTACTATGGTGGATCATGGTGGTCCAAGAGCTTGTGGTCGTGGTAATGTTGTGGAAATTGGAACTCTGAAAGTTTTAACCATGGTCATGGCATTGGTGTTCCAGGCCGAGGTACCACTCGTGGTGGTGGTGATAGTGATTGTAGAGGAGGTCGTGGGAGTCGCTTTTGTACTCATTGCTAGCTTATAAAACATACAGTTGATTATTGCTTTGAACTCCATCCTAAGCTAGGGGGTCTACATGCTTCCATTAATACTGACCCTTGGTCTCCATCTGGACCTCCTTCTCGATAGTATGGTGAATTTAACTCTTGCAAAATATGATGAGCTGATTAGGGCACAACAGTTTGCTGTTACTTTGGGTCCAGCTGTTGCTTTGGCACAGCACAATGATCCTATTTGTCTCTTGTCCAATACAGCTACTCCGCGTCTTTAGATTATTGATTCAGGTGCCACTCATCATATGACTGGTGATCAGCGTCTTCTTACCTCAACCTCACCTGTTCCGTCCACTTTAGTCATTTTAGCAGATGGTTCTCAGTCCAAAGTGACAGGATCAGATTGTGTATCATTGAGTTCTTCTGTGCCCTTACCATTTGTTTACCATATTCCACGTTTCCCTTATAATCTATCATCTGTCACATCTATTACCCGTGATCTTGATTGTGATATTATTTCTTCCTCCTCTTTGTGTTTTCAAGGATCAGAAGACTGGACGCCAAATAGGTGGTGGACGTGAGAATGGTGGATTGTACCTTCTAGACCTTGAGATTATTACTGCTACTGCTACCATTCAAAAGAAGGCTATGGATGACTCTTATCGATTAGATTGTTACCTCAGTTACCCTCAGCAATTGTACTCCAACATTTTCTCTTTTTGTCTAGTTCTAGTCTTCTATTTGATTGTGAAACATGTTAGTTGGGTAAGCACCATTGTGTGTCTTTTCCCCCTCGTGTTTTGAGTCAGGCGTCTCAACCATTCAAGTTAGTCCACTCCAATATTCGGGGTCCTAGTTGAGTCTTCCTTTGGTTTCTGCTATTTTGTCACTTTTATTGAAGATTGCAGTCATACAACTTGGTTATATTTAATCAAAGATTGTACTAAAGTGTTTCATTCGCTTGCATACAGACAATGCTCAAGAATATTTTTCTTCTCCTACCTTTATTCCATTTCTTGCGTCGCATGGTATCTTACATCATTCTTCTTGCGCTCACACTCTGCAAAAAAATGGCGTTGCTGAACAAAAGAATTATCATTTGTTGGATGTTACTCGTAGTCTACTTGTTCACACCCATATGCCTAAGTCATTTGGAGCTATGTTGAAGGGAGTTGTCCCTTATGCTCTTCTTCATCCTCATCCTCTGTGATCTGTTCATCCTCATAATTTTGGTTTGTCTGTTTCGTCCATTCTCTGTCTCTTAGGTTGGACAAATTATCACCTCATGCTGAAAAATACGTATTCATCAATTACTCTTATACTCAAAAGGGGGTAAGTACATTATTAGTGCCAAAAATTATGTACGGCGTTCACTTTGGTGCCACAAGTTTATTTTGGATTACTTAAGTGCCAACAAATTTGAAAAACGATCATTTCAATGCTAACGCCGATCAAATTGGCCGGAAATCCAACGTGACACTTTTTTATTAATTTTTGAAGCTGACGTGACTCGTTGAAAAGTATAGTCAGCATCCAAATAACAAAATGACGTCGTTTGACGTCTTTCCCCCAACTTAGAAATTCTAAAACCCCAAATTGAGAGAGAAGACATGTCGTCTTCTTCTTCCTCGAAGACCAACACTAGCAGCGGCACCAACAGGCACCAGCAGCGACACCTTTGACCCCTCTTCTTCCTCCTTCTCCTCCGCCCTTGCCTCTTATTCTTCCTGCCACTTTTTGCTTGAGCAACAATCTCAATCTCTCCTCACTCACCTGGTTGAGCAACTATAATGGTGGCCGAGCGATGGTGGCTGAGCGATGGCGAGTGAACGACGGTGGCTGAGCGGCAGAAATCCTAATTTCAATCCCCATATGAGCTATACGGCGTCGTTTCTGTGAGGATGTCCACATATGACGGTAAAACGACATCGTTTCATGAAAACGACGTCGTTTTAAAGCCACTGCAACTTCTTTTTTTTTTTTTTTTTTTTTTAAATATGGAAGCCACAATCAGAATCTCTTGTCGGTGGCACCAAAGTAATTGTTTTTTTTTTTTAATTTGGCACTTAAGTGATCCGACGGAAACTTCTGCCATCAAAATTAGCGTCGTACACAATTTTTGGCATTGATAGTGTACTTACCCCCTCAAAAGGGCTATTTTTGTAATAGTCCTACCCATCGACGAGAGTATATTTCTGCTTATGTGACTTTCTTTGAGGATCAGACATATTTTGGCAATGTTACTCCTCAAGCGCCATCAACGATGGATCATTCGTCACCTTCCACACCTTATCAGTCGTTGCCGCTAACTCCAACAGTATCTCCCACTGATCCTTAGCTAGAGACGCCACCTGTTCCTTCTACTAATGCTACTCCCAATTTAGGATCACCTACACCGACTATACACGTGGTCCTCGCTCCATTTGGGGTCATGCCTCTGGTGACTCCTCTCCACCAGCAAACATCTCACCACCACCTCTAGCCTCGGCTTCCGATCCTCTTCCACCTGCTCCTATTGATTTTCCTATTGCTCACCATACTCAGTCTAGGTATCCTCTCTCATTTTGTTTCTTATCATAAGTTAACCTATGTCTCTTTGTGTCATCCCTTGCGTCTAAATTTGTGCCCCATAGCGTGCAAGAGGCTTTGGCCCATCTAGGTTGGGCCCATGCTACGGAGGAGGAGATGACTGCATTACATCACAATAAGACTTGGGAGCTAGTCCCTTTGCCTCCTGATAAACAATTGGCAGGTTGTCGCTAGATTCTTGTCGTCAGACATTGTCCTGATGGTTCAGTTAGGTGCTTACAAGTGCTTCTTGTTGCGAAGAGCTATACTCAAACTTATGGTGTCGACTATGATGAGAATTTTTTATCCGATGGCCAAAATTCCTTCTGTTCGTATTGTTATTTCTTTGGCTGCCCGGTTTAAGTGGACTCTTCATCAGCTTGATGTCAAAAATGCATTCCTTCGTGGTCAATGGAGCACCCGCCTGAGATTGTTACTTAGGGGAAGAAGGTGTGCTAGCCGCGAAAAGCCCTTTTTGGACTTAAGCAATCTCCTCATGCTTGGTTTGGCCACTTTAGTGATGCAGTTATTACTTTTGGCATGCATCGATGCAACGTGGATCCTTCTGTGTTTAGTATGTCCTCTTCAAAGGGGTGTGTTATTCTTCATTTTAGAGGTTGCCTATACAGATGGCAGTATCGCTCTCTCTGTGTGCGAAAGTATACTCTTGACATTCTTAAGGAGTTGGGCTTACATGACGTTAAGCAATAGTGACACACCTATGGACCCTGGGGTGAGGCTTGATAATGAATATGGACAGGTTCTTCATGATCTAGAGAAGTATCATCGGTTAGTAGGCAAGTTAAATTATCCTACCATTGCTCATCTAGATATTTCCTTAACGGTTAGTGTAGTGTGTCAACTCATAAGCTCTCCCCATCCTACTCACTGGCAAGTGTGTCAACTCATGAGCTCTACCCGTACTACTCACTGGCAAATCGTCCTACAGATTGTTTGCTATTTGAAGGGAACTCCAGGTCAAGGACTTGTGATAATCAGGGTCATCTTCATATAGCTAGTTATTCTGATCCTGAGTCCTTGGAGGTGACAGCATGTTCTGATGCAGGTTGGGCTGATTGCTCTGTGGATCCCCAATCTACTTCTGCATACCGTGTCTTTCTTGGTGATAATCTCGTGTCATGGAAAAGTAAGAAACAATCTGTTGTTTCTCAATCTATTGCAAAGGCTGAGTATCGTGTTATGGCTAATGTTACAAGTGAACTTCCATGGGTTCGTATGTTTTTGGCTGAGATTGGACTGCCTATGACTAGATTATCTACTCTTCATTGTGATAATCAATTCGCTGTTCACATTGCTAGCAATCTGGTGTTTCATGAGCGAACAAAACAAATAGAAGTGGATTGTTATTTTGTTCAAGAAAAGGTGAATTGTGGATGATATATGGTTGGTGCACACACATTTTGAGGAGCAATTAGCAGAAATTTTCACCAAGCCTCTTCGACATGGATGAGTTTCATACACTTGCCACAAGTTCGGTCTTTTTGATATGTATGCCCCAACTTGAAGGGGGAGTGTTGGGTTTATAACCTATCATTTATAGTGTTAGCAAGTTGGGGTTATATATGTAATTGTACAAGGCTTGACCCTAAACCTACAAATACTTCTTTTTAATTCTGTTGTTTTTTTATACATCCAGTTTTTTATCTCAATAAAATTGAATTCTCTATTTCACCAACAACATAAATAAATAATAACATTTTTGTCTAAGCAATTTATGCAAATTGATCTCACGTTTAGAGAAGCGGAGAAGGAGAAAGTGAGAACAAGGAGGACAGGGAAAGAAAGTACGAATCCTCAATTTCTCCCGACATACCTAAGTATGAAATGGTAAATGGCCAACCTTTAGAATCATGGGCTACAAATCGGAAGCAACAAAACTCTGGAGGATTTGACTGGCTATGAAGACAAGAACAACCATGCAGAGTCCTAAATAAGGCATATTAACATCTAAATAATGGACGAAGCTCCATAAAATAGTAAACTTCAACCATTTTTCTTTTCTCTTCTTTTCTTTTTGTTTGACCATCGACTTAACTGGCCCTAAGGTTTGGGCGTAGTACATTGTTGGGAATAACGGATCCCCGAAAACCGGATTCGACACTAAATCGAACCCCTAAAACGAATGTGGAAGCGAAGCCCGGGAAAAACACGTATCACCGATCCTAAAGCACACCACGGATTCAAGCGTACCTTGTTAGCCACAGATTAGACACCGATGCCAATGGAGGAAGAGATTTGGCCATGTTCGATCCGATGAAGCAATGAAGGGAAGAAAAATTGCCGGAGCCTTACTGTTTTTCTTTTGTCTTTAGAAGAGAGAGAAAGAGCGCGCGGGAGAAAAGCGTACGTACGTTTGTTTCCAACAGGTGCCATCTCTCTCTCTCTCCTCCTTTATATACATTCCCCCATCCACGGGCCCTATTCCCGTGGGCCGGGCCTTTTGGGCCCAGCATGGGCGGACGGGCCTTAAGCCCATCACCAATTAAAACCATCATCTCCCACTAGCACATGGTGGGCTGAACAGATTCTCTTTACCTCTCTTCAACATTCATACCGGTGAATAATCCGTGCGACCAGCATACTTTGAGAGCTCGTTGCTATACATCTGTTAGGAATATATAGCAGCTCATAATGGGCGTCATACTCCGAGTAGATTTAGTATGCAGTACCCTAGATCGATTGATCACATTTATATTTCTCTTGATCTCTTTCAAACAATGATATATATATTGTATTCACAATTATGATTATCACAAAGACAGTCATAATTGGTTAACCGGTGAATACAAAAACTACAATGTGATACTCCAAATTCGATCTTCCTCTTCCCTTCAAACTCTCAATTTCAGTTCAGCTTGCTTTTCTAGAAATGCCCCATTAGATCGAATCAACTCATGACCATTGGCAACATCCTAAGATAGCAAACACTAAATAGAAATCTTGAGAATAAGTAAGAGTCATGAGGGGACTAAAAATTGAGAAACTCTTTTCCTCAAGAGCCTCACACGACATAAAAGTTGAGATCAAACTTTTGTCTCTCTTATTGGTCGTCTCATGCATACGTAGTATGAAATACGTATTACGGTAATAACTCCTTTCCCATGGAGCGTATGTTTACACCTTCAATACCGTACAGATGATAGTTCAAACATACCCAATGTCTAACTTGAGTTCACGTATCTACTCATTCACAAAATTCATTAGAACTCACATTTGGCATCATAGACAGATAAAGTAAAATATGTGGGGTATTTTACTTTCGTACATAGGAAGTATTATGTCCTCATCTTAACACTTAGTTAAGGCGACATACGTATTTTAAGCTTGAGCTCTCGATTATCACCTAGATAATAAGCTTAAAAACAGTCTCATCTCTATTTATCACACAGTAAATAGAGGCGATTACTCGTGTGAGTGGGCTAATCTTATATCTGTCTGACATACTTTCTCAACTTAAAATATTGCACTGAGCATTAAGATGCATAAAAATCAAACAAAGATTCATAGGCATCATTGATGAAAACACAAATTCATCAAATGTGAACACTTAGGGAAATTACAATATTCAGTATATCAGCCTCTACACAATCCTTGAAATTTCATATGGTCACAAAAACACATCTCTAGGTATTGGCTTTGTCATAGGATCTGCTACCATACTATGCGTAGTATGTATTCTAAGTTCACTTCTTTTCATGCAACCATATCCATAACAAAATTATATTTGGTATCTATAGGTTTGGTCTTGCCATGATATTTTGGATCTTTGGTGTACTCTTTTGCTGCTTGGCTACCACAATTAACTAACAATGAATTTGCAGCACTTCCAATAACACCTAAATGATCCAAAAAATCTCTTCAGCCAAACACCTTCTTATACTGCTGCTGATAATGTCACGAACTCAACTTCCATCGTGGACAAGGCTATACACTTTTGTTTCTTACTGCTCCAACATATGGTGCAATTATTTGGTATGAAAACAAATCTAGAGGTAGATTTTCTTTCATTTAAATCTCCTCTCCAATCAGCATCAGAATAGCCTTTGAGTTGCAGATCATTTCTATAATAACTCAATGTATAATCAGCAGCCCCCTTTAGATACCTTAGTATTCATTTAACGGCTTTTCAACGTGCTTGACCTCGATTGGATTGGTATCTACTCACCATTCCAACTGCATAACATATGTCAGATCTTGTACACATCATAGCGTACATCAAGCTCCCAATAGCACTAGCATAAGGAACATGTTTCATTTGTTCCTTCTCTTGTGGAGTCCTTAGACACAGTCTATGACTCAATCCTTCACCTTTTGCAATAGGAGTGTCAATGGGTTTACAATCCCATATCCTTCAATTCAAAATTGGAAGACAACCAACTTTTGACAGTATTGACAAACTCCATATTACTTCCGGCAATTAGTATATCATCAACATATAATGATATGATCACAAATTGATCATTGGATCTTTTGATATGTACACAATGATCCTCATCTATCATTGTAAAGTCATATGCCATTATGGCATTATGAAATCGTATATACCATTGTCTTGACGACTGCTTAAGGCTATATATTGACCTCCAAAGTCGACATACCTTTTCTTCTTGGCCTTTTACTATGAAACCAGCAAGTTGTTCCATATATATATTTCTTCCTCTAATTCTCCATTGAGGAAAGCAGTATTTACATCCATTTGATGTAACTCAAGATCCATACTAACCACTTTTGTCAGAATAATGCGAATCGAGGTAAATTTCACTATAGGAGAAAATGTTTCTTCATAATCAATTCCTTCTTGTTGATTATACCCCTTCGCCACAAGGCGAGCCTTATGCCTTTCTATCGAGCCATCAGCCTTTCGATTTATTTTGAGAACCCATTTGTTCCCAATAGCTCTGCGTCCCTTTTGGAAGATCAACCAATTCCCAGACTTGGTTTGATTTCATTGACTCCATTTCCTCTTTCATTGCATAAATCTATTTTTCCTTACTAGGGCAATTAAGAGCCTCATTAATATTTCTTGGCTCATCCTTATCTCGTGGAGCAATTATAAAATTTTCCCCTTCAATGTCAAAACGTTGACGGGGGATACTTTGGTGACTTGTTCGCTATATGGGAGAATGTACACTTAGCACATCATTCCCCATTATGCTCCCACTCGGATTAGATAATGACGATATCATCTCATCATGTGGTTGTAATTGAGAATGAGTTGAATTCAATTCATCACTTTTCATATTACTCCCACTTGGACGAACTCCACTAATATCATTATCTTGATTCAAGGTTTCAAATAGGAAATAATCTTCTCCTATTTCGCCCCTCTTAGGAAATTCATCTACTAAGGATGTGACATCCTGTGATTCAAATTTAGTCATACTCCCACTTTCCTGCTCACCTATGAACACATACCCTTTCGAGTGTTCAGAGTATCTCATTAAAATACTCTTCTTTCCTTCGGGATCCAATTTCCCAAACTTGTGAGAAGACTCATGAGTATAGGCAGCACAACCCCATGGCTTAAGAAAACTTAAGTCCGGTTTTCTACCTGTCCATAACTCATATGAAGTGGAACTAACTAATTTGGAAGGCACCCGGTTAAGTATATAGGCAGCTGTTAACAACGCATCACTCCAAAAAGTGATATGTAAGTTAGCATGCGCCATCATGGACTTAACCATTTCCAGTAGGGTTCTGTTTCTTCTCTCTGCAACACCATTTTGTTGAGGAGTATATGGAATAGACAACTGTATTTCTATTCCTTCTCATCACATTATTTTCTGAACTCATCGATAAATATTCTCGACCTCGATCGGATCTCAATACTTTTATTTTCTTGTCTAATTGATTTTCTTCCAAGTTCATAAACCTTTTGAAACAACTTATGCTTCAGATTTATGAGAAATCAAATAGACATATCCAAATCGAGTATAATCATCTATTAAAAGTGATGAAGTAAACAGTCCCATGCCTTCCTCTCACATTCATTGAACCACAAACGTCAGAATGGATTAAATGCAGAGGAACGTCAGCTCTTTTACCTTTTCCAAATGGTTTTCTTGTCGTTTTCCCTTCTAGGCAATGCTTACATATGGACAAATTGACTTTTTCAATATTGCCCAACAAGCCTTCTTTGGCTAGTCTATTCATATGTTGTTGGCCAATATGACCAAGTCTAGCATGCCACACATTCACATCATTATCACATGAAGTAAAAGACGTGAAACAAGGGAATAACATATTAACATCACCACAGTCAACATTCAGTACAATAAAACCATCCAGAAAGTGACCACAACCATAGTAGTTTGTATCTAAACACAAATCTACACCTTTATTATGGAAGTTCATACCAAAACCAAGCTTAACCAACACCAAAACAGACACTTAAATTTCGATGAATCTCCGGAGCATATAGATCATCATGTAGGAATAAGTTGCGTCCACCACGCATGTTCAATTGGCAAGTGCCAATCCATTTAACTTCATCTTTGGAGTTATTTCCTACATAGATCCACTTAGTTCCAGTTAGCACTCGTCAGAATTCCACGAAGGATCATCTATCATTTGCTACATGGTTTGTCGCTCCTGAATCTACAGTCCACAAAGGATTGGATTCAGTCTATAAAGCAGAACTTGACACATAAGCAAAGTTCTCAAATGTATAAGAGGTGTTTACCTTTTTCGGCTCACAACAGTTGCGAGCATAGTGACATTTTCTTGTCACAATTGTAACACCTCACACTTAACTTTTTCTTCACTTGAGGACGTTTTCCTCTTTTGTGTTGGTTAACTCTTGATTTCTTACAACAAAGACTTGATCATTTGCATTCCCACATATTGAATGAATTAATACGCTTACGCTTAGAGCTCAAAGCCCTTTCTGAGCTAGGACCAGCGTAGCCAATGTCTATTTTCGGCTCAAATGCCGATAGGCAGTCCTTTACTAGCTCAAGGTGGCGCACAGCATCCTCTAGATCTTCCATAATATGGTCAAGAACTTCTAGTACTTCTAGCTTTTTCAGCACATATTGAATCTTCATATTCAATATTCCACAATTGTTGCCGTTCATATAAACAATTACGTTCTTAGTTGCTGAAACCATCGATCTGAACACATCAGACTTATATGCACGAATAATTAATGCCTATCATTTATGCATCCCTTTTGCACAGACCCATCATATTAATGAACAACTTCAAGTAATGTTTTAGAATCAAAAGGTTACTACGTTTCCAATCATCCTCCAAAAATCCTAACTTAAAACTATCATTAATATGATTGTCATATGCAAAATCAATTCTATGAAGCTACAAAAACTTCTAAACTACCCACTGCTAATTACCCACAGCAACCAGCAATAACAGAAAGCAACAAATAATTGATATCCAATAAAACAATAATGCTTTCAACATAATACAACAATCCATTACGCTAAGTAATATACACAGAAGAAAATATCAACATAGAAAAAGATATTCACACTCAATAACATCTCAAACTAATTTAAGAAATAATTTAGGAATGTTCCTTCTAATCTATCAGTCAAAATATCTAAGATTTTTGAATGCACATTTGCCAACCATGGAAAAACTTTTGGAGAGCTCTCATGTCGCCACCAAGGCGCATTCACTCTGCGCCATGTGGCGCTCAATCTAAGGGTTGAAGTTTTGGCCAACTCAATCTTATAGTACTCTCTTACAAAAGCTTTCACTAACCCCCTGTAACCCGGGACCACGTTGACCTCCCATAGCCGATCTAACACTGCTTGCCATTCAGGTAGAAGAGTGTTCATCAAAGCCGACAACTTCTCAAAATCTGGCATGAGATAACCATTCCAGATGATTTCCTGTATCATCTGATTGACCTTGACCATATGTGATACTAAATCACCATCAAGCCACCGATAATCAGCTAACTCTTTCATCAGCCTTTTCAGTCTAGCTCTTCATTCGTTCGTTCTCGGGATTGCAGGTATCCGTGTATAACGCATCATAGTTCCTGCAACAAATGCAGAACTAAAATAGATCACTTTTAATCCACAATAAACAAAATGGAAAATACATAATTTTTCATGATTCATGCAACAAATGTAGAATAAAAAATGGATTACCTATAACCCACACGAGACATAATAAAAGAAACAAATTCTTTTTTTTTTTTTTTCTTTTTTTCTTTTTTTTTTTTCGGGTCAACGGTCAATGGTCAACGGTCGTCGGTCAACGATCGGTCAACGGGTCAATGGTCAAGTAGTCGGACTGGACGGACTGGTCGGACCGATCGGACCCGTTGGGCCGGTCGGGCCGGTTCGCCCGAACCGCCCGCACGTGCCGCGCGCATGCGCGGGATGACGTCACGCAGACATCAGCCAGCACGTGCCGGGCGTCCGCGGTTCGGGTCGGGTCGGGTCGTCGGCTGGTGACCGCCTGGCCAACCGGCGTCATTGCTGACGTCATCGATGACGTCACCCCAGCGGTTACTGACCGTTGGGTGACGTCAGCACGCGTCGGTCCGCCGACCGGCGCGTGTCGGTTTGCCGGCCGCCGGCGCCCACATGCCGGTTCGCCACCAGCGTGTGTGGCGCACGCACTGGGCGAGCCAGCGCTTCCGAGCGCGTCGCGCCCACGCGCAGTGCCTTCTGGCCGCGCGTGTGGGCGCGTGCGGCGTCGTCTGGCGGCGCACGACATGTCGCTAGACTCGCCTCGACGACCTCTTTCACCCAGTTTATTCAGAAAACGATTTCGACTTACGGAAACTCGAAAAAATCGATGAACAGTGCTCAGGTGTCGGGATTTCACGCCTCAATCCGTGCCGGCTGATTTTTTTTGCAAAAATTCAATCAAAAAACGTCAAACAGGTCGGGAAAATATGAACTCGGGCTCTGATACAAATGTTGGGAATAACGGATCCTCGAAAACCGGATTCGACACTAAATCGAACCCCTAAAACAAATGCGGAAGCGAAGCCCGGGAAAAACACGTATCATCGATCCTAAAGCACACCACGGATTCGAGCGTACCTTGTTAGCCACAGATTAGACACCGACGCCAATGGAGGAAGAGATTTGGCCCTGTTCGATCCGATGAAGCAATGAAGGGAAGAAAAATTGCCGGAGCCTTACTGTTTTTCTTTTGTCTTTAGAAGAGAGAGAAAGAGCGTGCGGGAGAAAGCGTACGTAAGTTTGTTTCCAACAGGTGCCATCTCTCTCTCTCTCCTCCCTTATATACCTTCCCCCATCCACGGGCCCTATTCCCGTGGGCCAGGCCTTTTGGGCCCAGCATGGGCGGACGGGCCTTAAGCCCATTACCAATTAAAACCATCATACATTAACTTGGAAGTAGAGCAGAATGATGAGCTATCTTTCTCCAGATTACATCTAAGTTGCAGCAATGAATGACTCGTCACACTGATAAAGAAATTGACTCTCTAGAGATTTACTAAACTCCTTTGCGGAAGAATTTTGCATCCATTAATTATTCTTGGTTTTTCTTCTGTTCTTTTGGAGCTATTTATTATTCGAGAAACCTTGTCACCAGACTTCTTCTGACAGCCGACTACTTGTTAATCCACTTTATGTAATCTCAGTTGGTTGATACTATCTATTCTTCAAAAATGACTCAAGCTTTCACCACATGCCACAATTCTTCTATCTTGAAATTACTATCTTTCATAAATTTCACAAAAACAATTATAGAAAGCAATAGGCTATAATGAGGAAAAACAGCCTTGAAAAATTTCAAAGAATTGAAGGACACTGTCTTGAATTTTTAAATGAAGGCACGTCCTTACTATACAAGACTGATACTTAGGCAATGCGAGTAAAAGAAATAAGAAAGCACCCAACTATTACACCAGCAACTGAGAAAGTCAATGGCGTATGCAAGAATGTAACTCCAACAACAGTGCTAGATAAAACTTCTTTAATTTTTATAACTTCAAGTTTTCCAGACATGCAAAGCTAATGAGGTATCCTCAAGGGAAAAACAATCAACCAATAAATCTTCCTTACCGCTGACATGATATACTCTCGAAAAGCTTCTCTATACTTGTCATACAGTTGCTGGGAGTAATCATGAGGAGGATTTTGAATACACATATCGTAAATAGTACTGCCGAGGATTGAGAAAAAGAGAAATCAACCATTAGCAAACCAATCAACACATTCGGATAACAATTCTAAGTATCACAACTCCTGAAGTCACAAATGCAGAAGTGAGGCTTACTTGTAGATTATCATGTAGTCTTCCGGGCTGAACTGAGTCTCAGGAAGCCCTTCAAGAAGATTCTGGAGCTTCATTATACCCTTTTGCATAATCTCCCATCCTTGTTCGAAATCAATTATTTCCCTCTCATTCGCCGCCATATCTCCACAATCTCGTTCTCAACACTAAATCTGCACATAGAAGCCAATTAAGTCATCGACGACGGAAAATTGTGAGTCTGAACCAAATCCAATAATGCAATAAAAACAGAGTAATCCTCACGTCTTTGACCTCGAAAGGCGACAGAAGCCGACAACCGAGGTGCAATCCCTCCGAGAAGAGCACAAAAGATACGAGGTCGGTTAAATTGAAATCAACCGACGGAATTCGATGGCGAAACAACGACGGCCACCGGCGGTGATCGCGAGCCTCAAAACGAGATTGCAAAGCAGAACTAGAAAAACCACAGAGAGAGAGAGAGGGAGAGAGAGAGAGAGACCTAAGTGTAGAAACGGGAGATTGCGGGACCGCAGAGCCGGATATTTTGGCGAAAAAGGCGAAGGCAAAGGCAGACGAAGATCCAGCTTACTTGAGCTCCCAGTACGGAGCAGGAACAGGGGAGAGTGTGAAAAGAGAGCAGTTGGTGGGACAGTTTATTTTATTCAACAGAAAATCAATCATTTTAAGAAATATTTTCTATAAAAAATAATAATTCATATTGCTCATGGAAAAATTAATGAACAGAAAATATTTTCACCATTCATGAAAATATTGAAAACATAAATTACTGATATGATGAAAATATTTATTGTCAATTGATTATTTCAAGAAGATTTGAGCGATCATTTTATCAAGAAATACTTTTTCAAATTTTTCATTTTATGTGAATTTAATGAAGTAATATTGACTATTATGAAATCCTAATCTTTCTTTCGGATTCCAGGTTCGATCCTCTAGTACAATCAAGTCCATCCTTTTGTCAACTATCGTTAGCTATCAAATTGCTAATATTGGTTATATTTAGGCATTGCTGCTGACATGAAAAGTTTAATCACTCAAAAAATATTACCACTTCTGATAATGCTAGTTTAAAATGGTGACATGAGAGATAAAATTCAAATGAATTTTCTAGGTGAGGGAAAATTCTTCCACGTTTGTAGTTGCATTCGTGTCTTGAATCTCGTAGTTAAAGAAGGTTCAAAAGGTATTGGTGCTTGGACCGGAATTTAGGTTCGAAGGGAGGTTGGGAATTTGTCCCTAGAAAATTTAAATATACTTACATGAGACAAAATATATATGAGTCCTGAATAAGTAAAGAATTACAAATCTCAACTTGTAAATTTTGTAGGAGTTTTTATTATTTTTTATTTTTCCATATGAAATGGAGAAAATATTCAGTGAGTTATTGGGAAACTGCACATAGGAAGCAAGCAGGTTTCATGCTCAATAGAGAGAGAGAGAGAGAGAGAGAGAGAGAGAGAGAGAGAGAGAGAGGTGGAATTTTTCTGGGGAATACTTCAAGTGCTTAAATTATGTTCGACCATAAAGTTTGCTTCAAAACAAACTAATCAATTGAGTATATTTGTCTACAACAGAAAAAAAGAAAAGAAAAGGAAAATGACATAATAGTCCATGAACTTTGGCCCAATCTATAATATAATTAATAAATTTTTAATTTTTTCAATGTATTAATAAATTTTACCTCAATGTGCAATATGGTCTATTTACTTTTAAATTTTTTAATATAATTTCTAAACTTTTCATATATGTTCGTAAAATTCTAAACGCAAGTGAACATGTCAAACAAGTAATATAATTATAAGAAAAAGTATCGTCCAATAGAGATTGATGATTAATAAACTAATTAAATACTAAAATAGATTAATTCTAAAATTTAGCTAACAAATCAAAATATAATTGAGAATAAATTAAAAACAAAATTTGTAGACTAAATGTAGTAAATTGATCAGATAAATATGTTAAAGCATCCGATTTCACCATAACTACTAAATATGAATTTCAAATTGTTGTGGGTACAAGAACAATATCAAACATGTGATAGCGAAATTTCCTACTCAGTTTATTAATTCACTATATCTCTATGTGAATTAAAATAAACATAAGTGCATTAAAAATTATGAATATTCTCGATTTACAATGAATCTTTTGGATCATCTTATCATAAAAAACTACACAAATAACGCAGTATATTTATATCCACGTTTAATTCATAGTTATATATTATAATGAGTAATTGCATATTATCACTTCTCAATTTCAAACATGTACATTAGATCATTCAAGTGGTGGCCAATCACTCAGAAGTATTATGCACAATAATATATAACTCACATGAATGAAATTAATTGCAAAATATAAAAATCATGAAATTCACATCATCATGTTAGGCTACATTGTAGTCCTAACAAAAGAAAATTAGAATATCGTAGAAGAAAAAATATAAATATAAATCAAACTTAGCATCTTAAATCAAATAACAAGAATTCTATCATCACTTTTGTCTTCTCTTCAAAATACTTGAAAAACTCTCAGAACAATAAATAAATAAAACGATCTAACAAAAATCTAGCTGCTCCCTCTCAATGTTATGATGATCTTTTCTCCAAGAAATTACACATAAAATTAGGGAGTAAATATTCTTAACTTTTACCCCCAAAAAATAGGGAGTAAATCAGAGGATCTTGATTTGATATCTATCTCCCAATGTTTCTAGATAACATTAGGGAATAAAATCAATGATTCTCTAATTTGATATTCATCTTCCATTACTTTTTTTATTTGTATTCCTGATTTTGCCGTTATTTTCCTTATCTTATCCATATCTCATTATTCTGCATAAATAAAGAAAATTCGAATAATTATAAGGAAATCCAAATATTTTCTAATAGATATTGCATTAATTGTTGTTACCTAAAATAAGTAAAACAATTTTATTTTTATAGAGTTATTAAACCCCCAAACTTAACATTTTGCTAGTCTTCGAACAAAATCAAGACATAACACATATTTAAGCCCTCTATGAAATTTTTCCATAATTGCTCAAATTCACAATTCAAAGAAAAACACAAATTTCTTCCAAACATTGAAATTGATTTATGATGTTAAGACCAATTCTAACTATGTGATCCAAGTGTGTGTGAGAGAGTCCTCATTTTTTTCGAATTATATGCAATCCAGATAAATTCACATTGATATGCAATCTCTCAAAAATTCTCAATAATTATGACCAAATCTCATAGGTTTGATTTTCATTCATCTCTCCACTAATGTAAGCTAATTATCCAACCAAAAATCAATAAGACTTTTCTCGGTTTGTAATGTAAGGCTGGGCTAAAGGTGAGATAACGGTAATTTTAAGTTCAAATCACCCATCAACACGTTGATTCCTAGGATCTAATTAGAGTCAATGTCACTGTCCAATTTCACTTATTTAAGATAATTTTTCTACTACCATATATCATCATTCTTTTTTTTTTTTTCTTTTAAAAAACATAAATTTAAAAATAAATGAAAAAAAAAAACATAATTAAAATGCTTGGGTACCTCTCAAGAAGCGCTTGTTTTATAGTTTTTAACCAAACTATTTCAAATGTAGCTATTTTGGAGGATGAAGTTCAATGGTAGTCTTCAGCTTATTGTAACTACCTTCAAAGTAGGGCTTCAAACATTGACCGTTCACCTTGAATGTGCCCTCAGTGTCATGCACAACTTCAATTGTCCCATATGGGAATACATGTGTAACTGTAAAAGGATCAGACCATCGAGATCACAACTTTCCTAAAAAAAGTTTAAGACAAGAGTTATAAAGTAAGACTTTTTGACCAATTTTAAACTCTATTCTGAATATATACTTGTCATGCCATCTTTTTGTACGCTCCTTGTACAACTTAGAGTTTTATAGGCCTCATTGCGAAATTTCTCCAATTCATTCAGTTGCAATAATCTTTCTTCATTTGCCAACTGCATGTCAAAGTTTAGAAATTTCAATGCTCAATATGCTTTATGCTCTAATTCCACTAATAAATGACAGGTCTTCCCAAACACTAACCTAAATGGAGACATTCTAATTGGAGTTTTGAACGTTGTCCTATAGGCCCAAAGTGCATCATCAAATTTTATTGATCAATTTTTCTAGAGGCATTCACTGTTTTTTCTAAAATTCTCTTGATTTCCCTATTTGAAATCTCCACTTGATCATTAGTCTGAGGATGATAAGAGGTTATAATCTTATGCGTGACTTCGTACTTACTCAAAAGTGCTTCAAATTGTTTGTTGTAAAAATGTGTCCCCCTATCACTTATGATTACTTTAGGAGTGCCGAATCGGGTAAAAATATTTTTATTCAAAAATTTGACCACAACCTTAGTATTATTTGTTGGCAATGCTACAGTTTCTACCCACTTAGACATATACTCCACAGCCACTAAAATGTATAAATTCTCATAAGAAGGTGTAAAAGGTCCCATGAAATCAATACCCCAAACATCAAATAATTTACACACAATAATGTTGTTTAAAGGTATCTCATTTTTTCTTGAAATATTTCCAGTTCTCAGACACCTATCACATGAAATTACATAGGAGTATGCATCTTTAAAAAGTGTGGGCCAATAAAATCCAAATTGTAAAATCTTAGCTACAGTTTTGGTGGAACCAAAATGGCCACCTGCCTCTCCATCATGACAATGATGTAGAATGTTTGCATTCTTTTCATTTGGAACACATCTCTTTATAACCTGTTCTGCCCATACTTTAAATAAGAAAGGTTCTTCCCAAAAATAATTTTTAACATTAAAAAAGAATTTTTTTCTTCTGTTGATATGATAATTTAGGAGGAAGAACATTACTTACTAAATAATTTACAAAGTCAACATACCAAGAAACTTTTGTTGACTTAATGGAAAAAAAAAATTCATCAGAGAACTCTTCCAAAATTGGTCTTACCTCTTCTTTTGAATTTGGAATTCTTGATAAGTGATATGCTATTAGATTTTCAGTCTCATTCTTATCTTTGATTTTCAAATCAAATTCTTGTAGTAGTAGAATCCACATGATTAACCGGGGTTTTGATTATTTCTTTTCAAGTAGATACTTAAGAGCAGAGTGGTCAGAATAAATACAACTTTTGAGCCAATTAAATAAGAACGAAATTGATCAAAAGCAAGAACTACCGCCAAAAGTTTCTTTTTTGTTGTTGAATAATTCAATTGTGCACCTGACAAAGTTCGACTGGCATAATATATAGTTCGAAAAATTTTATTTTTCCTTTGTCCCAAAATAGCTCCTACTGCAGAATCGCTAGCATCACGCATCAGTTCAAAAGATAAATCCCAATTTGGTGCTGTCATAATTGGTGCTGAAATTAACTTCTCATTTAAAGTGTTAAAAGCTTGTATACATTCAATAGAAAAATTAAACGGAAGCATCTTTTTCCAAAAGATTAGAAAAATGTTTAGCAATTTTTGAAAAATCTTTTATAAACCGCATGTAAAGTTCTACATGCGTCAAAAATCCTTTGACAAGTTTCACAAATGTTGGCAAAGGCAATTTTGCAATGACTTCCACTTTGACTCGATCAACTTCTATTTCGTTTTGAGAAATTTTATACCCAAGCACTATTCGTGCTAGCTTTCACTACTTCTTGCATCTTCGAGTTCAAATGCCTCTAAGGTTGGATAATGGGTTTATATTGTTCCTCCATCAAAATTTTGTGCATGCAAATTGAAGGACTAATTTCCTTGATATAAGCTATTTTCCATCCAATTGCACCCTTATGCTATCTTGATACTCTTAGCAATTTCTCCTCCATCAAATATGTCAAATAAAAAGATATATTACCATTAAAAAAGAAACTCCATTTAAATAAGCATATTTCAAATGATAAGGTAAGGGTTTGAGTTCAAGAATTGGAGGTTCTTCAATTGATTGTTTAAGCTTTGTTATGTGTTGTCCCAACTCCTCAAATTTAATTGTCTTTTGCCTTGAATATGGTGGAATTGCCTCCATGAAATTCGTGTACTCCTTTATCTCCTCATTCTGAATATATTTGTCCCTTGGTTGAATCAGACATGCTTCAAGTGGATCTTTAAAAATATTTTCTTGAAAAACCTTATTCACCAACTTGTCGATTGTCTCAATTCTAAAACAAGAATTATCATTAAATGGATATTTCATTGCTTTAAAAATATTAATTGAAACAAGATCATCTTGAATTTTAAGAATTAACTTTCCTTGTTGTACATCAAGAAGAGCTCTTCCTGTTGCTAGAAAAGGTCAACCTAAGATAAATTATACCTCAAAATCTTCATACATGTCAAGAACTATGAAAACTGCAGGAAATGATAAATTTGTCAACTTTTACAAAAACATCTTCCATAATACATCTTGGATATTTAATTGATTGATCAGCCAATTGAAGTGACACTGTGGTTGCTTTTACCTCGCCTAATCATAATTTCTTAAAAATTGAATAAGATATCAAATTAATACTTACACCTAAATCACATAATGCTTTTTCAAAGTAAGAATCCCTAATGTTGCAAGGAATAAAACTCCTTAAATCTTTTAATTTCAGAGGCAATTTGTTTTGTAGGATGGTTGAACACTCCTAATTTAACTTCACAATTTCATAATTTTCCAATTTCCTTTTGTTTGCCAAAATCTCCTTTAAAAATTTTGCATAACGGGACATTTGCACTAAAGCATCTGTAAAAGAAATGTTAATGTGCAATTTTTTAAATACATTAAAAAATTTAGAAAATTGCTTATCTATTTTGTGTTGTTGGAATCATTGAGGGAATGGAATTGGCAGCACATATGGCTTGGGATTATTTGGAAAAAGTTTACTCTTGCTTGTCTCCTTTGATTGTTTATTGGTCACCTCTTTTTTGTCTCTGAAAATCTCCTCTTCTCCCACTTGTTTACTACTTCTCAGGGTAATAGCCTTTATGTTTTCAATTAGATTTTTCTTTGTGTTGCTCGGCAAAGAACCCTGTTGTCTCCCTGACATTATGCTTGCTAACTGACCCACTTGCATATCTAAATTTCTGATTGAAGCCTCTTGGTTTTGAAATCTCACATCCATGCTTTTGATGAAGTCATGAGTCGTATTAGCAAGTTTGGTGACTATATCTTCCAAATTTGACTCTGTCTCTTCCGATTGTTTGAATCTCGATGGTCTCATCACATTCTGATTATTCTATGAAAAATTTGGATGATTGCGCCATCCCGAATTGTACATGTTGGAGTATGAATTATTTTGTGACCTGTTAAAATTCCCAATAAAGTTAGAATTTTCACTAGATTGTTTAAAAATATTACCTACCTGACACTCTGTGCTAACATGTCCTCAACCACCAAAATCATATGTCAAATTCTGAATTTTCATGGCTGAAACACTCATATTTTCTAGCTTTTTTGTTGAGTGCTTCAAATTGTGCAGCAATTGCAACAAAAGCATCCACTTCGTGAACTCTGCTAGCTTTTCACATTGGTAGTCTCTCAGTAGGCCAGTGATAACTATTGGATGCCATCTCCTCTAATAGATTGTAGGCTTCTTCTGGTGTTTTATTATTTAGAGTTCCTCCTGCAGTGCATCAATCATAGAATGAAGATTTGTACTAGAGTCATTATAAAAGGTTTGTACCTACATCCATACGGATAGTCCGTGATGTGGGCATCTCCTAAGAAATTCTTTGAATCTTTCCCATGCTTCATATAATGATTTATTATCCATCTACATAAAATTAGTAATATCGTTACACATCTTCGCAGACTTTACAAGTGAAAGAACTTACCAAGAAATTTCTAGCCATATCATTCCATGTAATAATTGATTTCGCAGGAAGAGAAGAAAACCAACTCTTAGCTTTATCTCTAAGAGAGAATGGAAATAATCTTAATCTAATAGCATCATTTGTAACTCTATTATATTTCATGGTGTCACAGATTTAAAAAAAAAGCATCGATGTAAGCATTTGGATCATCGCTTGGTAGCCCATTGAATTGCACTGATTGTTGAAGCATCTGAATGAGTGACGGCTTGATCTCAAAGTTATTTACTTGAATTGCAGATCTTCTAATACTTGATGTGGTGCCTTGAACTGTTGGTACAACATAATCTCTTAAGAGTCTACGTGGATTTTCATTATCACCTCATCTTCTTAACGTAATTTCTCTATTCTCTCAGTCACCTTTTAAATGTACGCTCGATTTCTGAATCAAGCTCAGCAAGTTTTCCTTGTTGGCTATGTGTCATAAACCGATGTACACCCTGAAAAATAAAACAAAACGAAAGCTAGATTAAACTTAGAATTACCCGGTATCAATATTAATTAGTATTAAACAAATGTTTCCCGGCAACGGCGCCAAAAATTTGTTCGTAAAATTCTAAATGCAAGTGAACGTGTCAAACAAGTAATATAATGATGAGAAAAAGTATCATCCCACGGAGATCGATGATTAATAAACTAATTAAATATTAAAATAGATTAATTCTAAAATTTATCTAATATATCAAAATGTAATTGAGAATAAATTAAAAACAAAATTTGTAGACTAAATGCAATAAATCGATCAGATAAATATATTAGAGTATCCGATTTTACCATAACCACTAGATATAAATTTAAATAGCAGAATTTCCTAATCTATTTACTATCCTATCTCTAGGTATAGTAAACTTACTCAGTTTATTAATCTATTATATCTCTATATGAATTAAAATAAACATAAGTGTATTAAAAATTATGAATATTCCCGGTTTATAATGAATCTTTTGGATTACCTTATCACCAAAAGTTATACAAATAACGCAATATATTTCTATCCACGTTTAACTCATGGTTTTATATTCTAATGAACAATTGCAAATTATTACTTCTTAATTTCAAACATGCACATTAGATCATTCAAGTGGTGGTCATTCACTCAAAAGTATTATGCACAATGATATATAACTTACATGAATGAAATTAATTGCAAAATATAAAAATCATGAAATTCACATCATCAAGGTTAAACTACACCATAGCCCTAACAAAAGAAAATTAGAATATAGTAGAAGAAAAAATAGAAATAAAAATCAAACTCAACATATTGAATCAAAAAACAGGAATTCTGTTACTACTTTTGTCTTCTTTTCAAAATACTTGAAAAACTCTCAGAACAATAAAAAATGATCTAACAAAAACCTAGCTGCTCCCTCTCAATGTTCTATCGGATGATCTTTTCTCTAAGTAATTGCGCATAAAATTAGGGAGTAAATAAAAGGATCTTGATTTGATATCTATCTCCAAACGCTTGCAGATAAAATTAAGGAATAAAATCAAGAATTCTCTAATTTGATATCTATATTTCATTGCTTTTTGATTTGTACTCTTGATTTTTGCCATTATTTTCCTTATCATCTCTATATTTAATTATTCTGCATAAACAAGAAAAATTCGAATAATCAGAAAAAAAATACAAATATTTTCTAATAGATATTATATTAATTGTTGCCTAAATTAGGTAAAATAACTCTATTTTTATAGAGTTATCAATATATTTTCAAGTTAGTTTTTTTTATTATAAAGGTGATCGGTTTTGGATTCCTCAGTCCCACGAGGAATCGGAATCTAGGAACAGTTCCCCATTTTAAGATCAGGAATCAGACTGACTGGTCTTGGAACTAGGAATTGAACCAATCGAGTTCACGAGTGGTCCAATCCAAGGGAATCAGTGATAAACCAATTTTCCCTCCCCCTTTAAAATCAAGCATTTGCTTTTTACCCACAAAAAAAATCAATACGCTACAAAAATTGTATGAACATTACACACTTAACAAATACTATACTAAGTTTTAGCCAAAAGGTCAAGAAAGGCATGCATTGGTTGGAGTGTGGGTTGGCTTTTATTCAAAACCTCACTTACGGGCTTTGCATGACTGTTCGATGTGGGACTCTTGACATTTGCATGGAAGGCTAGACACAACAATAGAGACAAGCCAAGAGTCCCGCATCAAAGGCATTTGCATGGAAGGCTGGACACCACAAGAAAAACAAGCCAAACACTGAGAGTCCCATGTTGAATGGACACAGAGATTGTAAGAGGAGTTGTTTATAAAAGCCAAGCCATGCTCCAACTAAAGCATGCCTTTTTTGACTCTTTTTTTCTAGGTATTTGCATCTCCACATCATTGAGAAAATTCCTATTAATTAAGAGTTAAAATTTTAAATTTTAAAAAAATAATTGATCCAGTCTGGTCAGTTCCATCCCTAGAATCAGGAAATGGACCAATATCACCTATTCCAATTTTAGGGAACTGAGCATTGAACTGGCAATTCTTAGTCCAGTTGGTTCCTTCAGTTCACCCCTACTTGATTTATATAAAAATGCTAATATTGTTATGTGTGGGAGCCACTCTTCGGTCCAAGGACACTGTCAAGCTTGAAAATGCTTATGGTAAGGAAGCTCAGACAAATCTCTTGAATAAGCAATTTAGACACTTCTTTTCTTACATTTGTACAATGACAAGGCTAGTTGGGAGCTTAAGGTTGATGGCAAGACTAAATTAGAATCATGAGAATTTTGATCAATTGTACTTATTGTTACGATTAAATTAGTTGTTCTAACTCTATCGAGTCCTTGAAATAAATTGACTAATCATCTTTGTTCTCACAATAATATCGCTGATCCCATCATCTGGATATCGGGCCGTGTGAGCTCGAGAGCCATGACTGCCGTTTGAGCTTGAAGCTCGCGGCTGCTGTGAGCTTCGAGCTTGAGAAGATACCACCCCCGCTTGCCGAGCTCCAAGCTCGCAGTCGTGGAAGAGCTCAAGGGGGAAAAAAAACCGCTTCGGACTAAGGAAGAATATGTCACACGTTAGCGCTTCTCTCTACAAAATATAATAAAAATTGCCACATTGACGTCAACCAGTCCTCAACCTATTATCCGAGTGCCTATTCAACTCTAAACTTTTTAATTTTGTCAATTTATAAACTAAGTTTTGCACGAAATTCTAATGTAATCATTTTGATAAATTTTCATCGAAAATTACTACCGTGACGTAATCCTTCTATCCAAAATTAACCAAAAGAACAACAATTGAATTTCTCACGAAGGTTTAGAACTATATTGAAAAAATCATGATTTACATTTACACAATAAATTTATGACTCGTTGGACAATTTCCTCTCAAATTGCATGTAATTGACAGAGGGACTTGATTGAGCACACCACTTTAATAAGTTTGGCTTGATTGCACTTTTCAAAATTTTATACTTAACGGTGTACTTTCTCGAAATTTTTTAGCACTTCTCATATACTCATCCCTTCAAATATTTCAAAATTTTCACCAACATGGCAAAAACACAAACTCTAGCTACTCCCGCTCGGTTGTGTAGACAAAATGTACAAGCATTCTGAGGTCTTAACTTCCCAGCACAGAGGAGAGACGCAATTACACTGTTTTCGGCGCCACCTTCAACGGGATCTCGAACTTGTTCTCACGCCATTGTAAGAGAAGTCACTCAATCTGGACGATCATCCAGAAAATGTCATGCCAGATATCTGAGCAAATTGGGGTTGTCTTTGCCTCTCTCCAAATAGTCTCGACTGATCAAGTCCTCAATCCTTTTCTTGATTGCCTTGAGCTCAGGCTGCAGTAAAACAAAATCAGTCAATAAAAACTGACAGAACCGGGAAGAAGGCGATGGGTCGACACGGTGTCTAGTAAAGACCTTAAACATGGGACCCAACTGCTGGACACACTCCATGACCAGCTGCTGATGATCCAAAACTTTTCGACTCTTCATGATACGCACAATTGAGGCATCGATTGCGTATCTCCGATCCCTATCAACATCTCCTATCACTTTCTTCTTCTCATCCATAGGAGGAAGAGGAATCTGCATGTCGGAAATATTAAAACAAGATTGCACTGATAAATTAGGGGAGAATAAACTAAAACAGGATTGAAATTAAAGGTTGATGTAGAAAGAGAAGGTCAGACAATGCAGGACAATCTAAAAACAGTCAGTCATACCTTGATCCTCTGCATTTTGCCAGTGAACTTGGAGTTGAACTCAAAGTGATCAGTAGGAGCAATGCTCTTTGTGTTTGGTTCTTTGTTAAGGATCTGGTACTTGGCACTTGATAAGGAGTGGAGAAGCCTCACAACATCATCATCAGTCAAATTCAACTGGGTCATTATCTCTGAGTAACTCAGTCTATCAGAAGAGTTGAATAACAACAGAGCTGAGGCCTACAAAGCAACAGAGGGGATAAAAAGTTGTCAAGTGAAAAAAAACATAGCAAGAAATAACTAATCCCAAAGTCTACCAGAAGTCAAAATTGATAAAAACAAAAGGTTTAAAATATTACCTGAGATGTTGACACTATCAACTCTGTGGATCTTGGCTCAAAATTACCAATAATGTTACAAGTCCCTAATGAATAAATCCATGTTAAATTTCGATGCTTTGTTTTGGTCTGGTAGAATTCCCTGAAAACTTTGACACACTTTACCTGGAACAACCAGAAATTAACAATAACTCTTGAATCATAGTGAAGAAATCTATTTCAGCCATCGGAAATTGCCTATAAACATCAAACAAAACTTCAAATTTTATATCTCGGCAAAATTCTGCAAGTACCATTTCTGCTGGAAGGTTCAAATCAAAGGACCTGTAACTCGGCCAAAAACCAGTAGTCAGAACCGTGACTGTCAACTCAATGCCAGGATTTGCATTTGGATTATTACTGAGATACTCTTCAAAACTAGTCTGGTTTTCCTTGGCTAACATCAAATCTGTAACCTGGAACACAGAGAAGTGAATTAGGAACGTATTGCCGCAGGTGAAACTAGTTCTTAAGAAAGAAATCTAGCAACACCAACCATCCCTTCCATCTTTGATGTGAACTGACCACCGCATTGCTGCTTTAATTTCGTCAGCATACTTCTCTCATGGTCATCATTGGCACTCTTATCAAAGAGAAGTCGTCTGGCAAGCTTCTTCCTGCCAGTTTTGATGATTATTAGTAAGCAATTTGATGGCATCATCAAGCCTCGATTATAATGGATGACAACCACAATGGGATATTAAATGGATACACATAAACAGTAGTGGATGAGGCATTTGTTTCCAAAAATTGATATGGCTAAGTTTCATATTCTAATGCAGGGAAATTTTATTTGCAGACATGATTAACATGCTTGATATATATTCTCAGAGTCACTGTAAATTGATTATGGAAATGAGCTCATTTTTTTTACTATAGAGTACAGAAGAGAAATGTTAATCAATCTTGAGAATATAGGTTCATCTTGAAGATCATTGGCATAAAGACTAGCACAGTTCCCTCAGTAAACCTGCACCCATTACTCAAGGGTCTAGTATCCTATGATATTGAAGTATTCAAGAAACTGATAGAACTAGTTCTGATGTATCTAAATAATTAGGTAGAAAACTAGTAAGCCTAATTTCAATATATCATGAACTATCTTTTATACAGTATTACTGTGGATACTGTGACATAAAAGATTTTGTTGAATTTATATTCAACAATATTATCAGTAGCCTATGCACCCGTGAATAAACCTTCGATTCCAAAAATATTACCTATAGTACTCAGAAAAAAGATCCTTGTCACTGATATATGAGAGCAGCTTTACTACCTGCAAAAGGTACAATAACCACCTGTGATACTTAAAAATTGATGCTAGACTACATTACAAAAATTAATGTCCAAACAACAGACCTTCTCAAGCATTTCTTCAGTGGCTTCATTGCCCAATTTTTCACTACTTCCCTTCTTAAGTATATCATCACAAAAAGTAGCCAATAGCTCTGCAATTGAGCTTCCGCCGACACCCTTGTTGCAAAGGGCCTCAAAAGCCTCCTTAAATGCCTGTCCAGAGGAACATCCAAATGAGTACTTATCTTATGTAGCTTTTTGAAATCACTTCACAAGATGTGAACCTTATGGAGAAGGATGTGGTTCTGGAAACGTCCATTCACATGTGCCACATACTTATCATGCAGCTCAATCAATTTCCTCACGAAAACCTGCCAACAATGAGCTGAATCAATGATCCTAAACAGACCAACAAAATTTTATCTACTTATGGAGGAGAAGTAGAAGATCGATTGCATTACCTGTTGCTGCAAGCCTACATCCTTCTTATTGGCCTGTGAAAAGGAATGAAGGGACTAATTGCTTGCTTCATAAAATGTTACAGGTCAAAACAAAGGGACGCATATTTTTGATAGCTGTGCAAATCACACACTATAACTATAGACTGATAATGATGACGAGTCCCAAAAGTTGAGTTGGATTTAGATTGGTGGAAACTAAAATAACACACAAAAGGTAACTTGTTGAAGAGTTAATTCGTTTATGAAAACCTAAAGCAAGAAAGCATCGCAGTACAATTTCCAAAGCATCATACTAAATAAAAAATTGCACCATATAATTCAAACTAATGGATAGCTAGAGCTTCAATAAACTCCTTACAATATCTGTTAAAGAGAAGACTACAACTGTACATGTAGACCTTTCGAAAATCCTGTCGAATGTTTCATCGACAGTGGTTCATTACTATACATAATAGCAGTACAGGCATGAGTAGGCAATAAGCCAGTTCTCCTGGTAGACAGTATGGCAATTGCAATCATAGTTGAATGATTGAATAACTACTTCAGATCGTGGTTCACATAGGCCCCACTGCTAAAACAATAACATAACAGCGTATATGCGTCGGCTATCTACGCTAACATGTATACTTGGAATATGTATAGCATATCTAATGGTCAGATCTTGGAATGTATGGCATATCTAGTGGTCACTAGTGTGATTTACATCTTTCTGAACAACATACTATATTGGCTCCTAATCTTTGGGTTAATCTCCTCCAAAATGAAGTTGTCACTCACCCACAAACACACACGCAAACATGCATGCGCACGCGCGTGTGCTTTCCCCGCAAAACTTATCCTTCTAGATTTCCTTTTGGGACTATGCTTGACTAGCCTCTCATGGCAAGCTGCATTTCTTTCGGTAGGTCAATCTTATTATTTGAAGATCAATTTCCATCTTTTTGAATGAAGGAGAACTTTTTCCCAAAACAGTGATCAAACTCAGTAACAAATTCAACTAAACTATATCGCAATTAGCATAGGGGATTAACTAACTGCCTGAGGCTAATCCTGCTCCAAGTCGCTAGCACCCCGCTTTAAGTAAAAAAACACGAAACTTACTAGAATCCTAGGTCTCTATTCTGTAAGAAGGACAATAGTCCGACCAGAAAGGGTATCCTAGATAGCCATGTAAAATCAAAACATTCCATTTTCACTAAGGGTCGATGGTGATCTTATGGTTTTAATCACTATATGCATAGCTTGTTTGATCTACAAGGCTACATCAATGAATGACATCAGATTTTACTCCAAAACAGTCCGAAATCTTAGCTTGTGTTCTTTTGCTGAGTTAATCCAATTGAGTCTCCCACTGTTTACACAATTAATTCTGGTTCATCAAGACACCCCTGAAGGATGCAGAATCATTTTGAGACAAGAGAGCAGAAACTGATGAGTAAAGCAAGCAAATTCAGTATCTGATGATGATCAAACTATACAGAAGAATGGAAGGGGACTTTGCTCATTTGAATGAACTAGAGAAAATTCTGTAAATTCATAAGAAATAGTCAAAGCCATGGACTGATAATTTGAGAACCAACCTTCCTGCTGTCAGCTTCATCTTCTGCTTGTTTGACCAAGGCAGTGCCCTCGTCAGTGACATGCTGACATATAAGGTATGAAAAACAAGGTAAAGGATGACAGAGACAAGTGTAACTTAATGTAGATGCAATATGGATGACAGAAAACGGACCTGCTTGAATATGTTAGCGAGCGGATCCAAGAATATTGGTACTTTCGAGAAAACCCTGACCATCCTTGACAAATTTTCAACCTAAACAGCATCAGAAAACTTGGTAGGTAAACACTCCAAAAAATATTTAGGAATGGATGTTCATAAAAAGACAAGAGCGGAGCCAGAATACCTTATCACCTGTCAGTAATGCATGATATCCTGAATGCTCTTTTTCAAATAGTCGGCTTGCATATACAGACCACAATTCATGTTGAACTTTCTGAAGAAAGAGCAAAAAGATTACCATAGAAAAAATAAAAAGTGAATGGAACAAATTCCATCCAGATCTCGGAATATTCAAAATCTAAGCAAGAATCACAGATATGAACTATACTCATAGTCAATTTCACAAGTTGTTCCACCAGACTAACCATAAAAGCCTGAATTAACACAAGTAAAGGGACAAACCTCTAGTAGCTTGGGTTCACTGCTAGAATGCAAGTAATGAGAAATCCTATCTTTCACTTGTTTTAAGCACTCCTCCGCCTGGGCATCCCAATATCAAACATCAAACCTTATGAAATATCATCATCATCAAGAAAATAAATTCTTATTTACCTTCAACAAATAATCAGGACAGAAGTCCTCTGAAATCCAACTTGAAGCTTTACGGTAATAATAAGCAGCACTATCTTTCAGCAAAGCTGCTTCAAAATCATTTTCATAATAATCCATTTGTCCCATGCCAATCTCCACGAATATATCCATTATATTCTTCAATAAAGCTCGATCAATTGGCTCGCCTTCACGTTCTTTATCAATCTAACGTAAACAATTTCCGTTAGTTAATCCAACATGAACATTGAAGACAGGATGGGACAGTAGTAAATTGGACACAAACATACCAATGAGATCACGGCATCACTTACTTTGACCTTTAACTCTTGATATACCTTTAAAACAGCGAACAATGTACAATAGTCAAATTTTAGTGTGGCATCTATGGAGGAAACTGAAAATGACTATATCAGAGTCAACCAAAATATAAATTATGAACTGTCTAAAGGCCACAACTATCCTAGGATGCAATCTAAGCTAAATCCTGCAAAAATAAATAAATAAATAAATAAAGAGAACAGCAAATCAAAACGTTGCATGGAATTCATACCAGTTCACGGAAGCAGGTCAGGCCAACTTCATTAAGGGGTGGCAGTGATTTCCTTGCAATGAAGTAGCGATCTAGATAATAGAAGAAACGAGAAAGCCATCTGACCATAACCTTATGATTCCCCCACCTTTTGACAAGCTCTCTCAACATAAACTCGTCATGCTTCTCTCTTAAAGATGGCAATACCTAAATTGTAAGCAGAAGCAGGTTTTTTAATGGCTGAGGATAATAAAATATAAAATGACAGCAGCCACATAAATGAAAGAACTAGACATAACCAATAAGCTAAATAGTGGAAAAAGCAACTCTGCATTCCCAGAATCATAATCGTAAGATAATTAATAATCAGACCATCCCTCCCCACACAAAGAAAAGGCAATAAATATCCCTCCCCACCCCCCCCCGGCCCCCTCCCAAAAATAAATAACAACGTTCTTGTTTATGCAATTTATGCAAGTTGATCTCATGTTTAGAGAAGAGGAGAAGGAAAAAGTGAGAAGAAGGAGGACGGGGAAAGAATTCTCCTAACATGCCAAAGTACAAAATGGTAAATGGCCAACCCTAGAATCATGTGGGATACAAATCAGAAGCAACAAAACTCTGGAGGATTTGACTGACTACAAAAACAAGAATAACCATGCAGAGTTGTAAACAAAGCATATTAACATCTAACTATTGGAGAAAGCTCCACTAAACAGCAAACTTCAACCATTTTTCTTTTCTCTTCATTTCACTTTGTCTGACTATCAACTTAACCGGCCATAAGTTTGGCGTAGTACATTAGCTTGGAAGTAGAGCTGAATGATGAGTTATCTCCCCCAGATTACATCTAAGTCGCAGCAATTAATGACTCTTTGCAAAGAAATTGACTCTCTAGAGATTTACTAGACTCCTTCGTGGAAAAAATTTTCACCTATTAATTATTCTTGGTTTTTCTGCTGTTCTTTTGGACCTATTTATTCTTTGAGAAACCTTGTCACCGAACTTCTTCTGACAGCCGACTCATTGTTAATTCACCTTATGTAATCTTGATTGGTTGATACTATCTATTTTCCAAAATGACTCAAGCTTTCACCACATGCCACAGTTCTTCTATCTTGAAATTACTATCGTTTCTAAAAATTCACAAAAACAATCATAAAATACAATCTTTAATGAATAAAGAGAAAGTAATAGGCTATAATGAGGAAAATCAGCCTTGAAAATTTCCAAAGAATTGAAGAACATTGTCATGAATTTTGAAATGAAGACACATACTTACTATACAAAACTGATACTTGGGCAATGCAAGTAAAAGAAAAAAGAAAGCACCCAACTATTACACCAGCAATTGAGAAAGTCAATGGCATATACAAGAATGTAACTCCAACAACACCACCAGATATAACTTCTTTAATTCCATAACTTTGAGTTTTCAAGACATGCAAAGTTAATGAAGTAAACTCGAGGGAAAACAATCAACCGATATAACAGGAAAAGGGAGTCGAGGACAGTAAATCTTCCTCACCGCTGACATGGTATACTCTTCAAAAGATTCTCTATATTTGTCATACAGTTGCTGGGAGTAATCATGCGGAGGCTTTTGAGCACACATATTGTAAATAGTACTGCCAGGAGGATTGAAAAGAAAAGAAATCGACTATTAGCAAACCAATCAAGACATTAGGATAACAATTCTAAGTATCACAACTCCTGAAGTCACAAATGCAGAAGTAAGGCTGACGTGTAGAGCGTCATGTATTCTTCCGAGCTGAACTGAGTCTCAGGTAGCCCTTCAAGGATATTCTTGAGCTTCAGTATACCCTTTTGCATAAATTCCCATCCTTGTTCTAAATAAATTGTTTCCCTCTCATTCACCACCATATCTCCACACTCTCGTTCTCAACACCAAATCTGCACACATAAGCCAATTAAGTCATTGATGATGGAAAATTGTGAGTCTGACCCAAATCAAACAATGCAAAAAAAAAACCAAGGAAAACTACTCTTCCGTAAGGCCAAAAAACATTCTATTGACTGCTTCCAGCTGGACAATCACTAACCCGCCGGAGAAGTATTAAAATAATTACAAGAAATATCCTATCAGGACTCTGATTTACGTCTGGGACGATTAAATGATCCGTCTTACCCAAACTCGATATTCCCACTAACATCTTGAGCAGTCTCAGCTTCCTAATCTAACACGCGGTATCTACCCGGCTCCTGGAATTCTAACCTCAGATAGTTCCAACTCAAATTCTATTTGTCAACTGTTGACAAAAACATATCAACAAGCTCCCAGACCAGAAATCCCCCCATCTCCACACTGTTTCTGCGAGCTTCGAGGTAAAAAAAAAACAGAGTAAAACCTCATGCCTTCGACCTCGAAAGGCGAAAAAAGCCAACAACCAAGTTGCTATCCCTCCTAGAAGAGCACAAACGATACAAGGCCAATTAACTCGAACTCAACCGACGGAATCCAACGGCAAAACGGCGCCGGCCACCGCCGGCGATCATGAGCCTCGAAACAAGATTGCAAAGCAGAACTAGAAAGACCAGAGAGAGAAAGACCTGATCAGGGAAACGAGTGATGCGGAAGCGCAGAGACGGATACCTTGGCGAAGAAGGCAAAGGGAGATGGAAGAAGATCCACCCAGTTCCCAGCAGAGTGGGGAAAGCAGCAAGAGCGTGGAAAGAAAGAAGTTGGTGGGTTAGTTCATTTTATTTAACGGAAAACCAATCATTTTTAAAAGATACTTTCTATAAAATAATCATCAAACTTTACCAAATGACAAATTTATCCCATTCTTTTTTCTTTTTTTTGTGATATAAATTCTCCAAACTTTGTCACTACGTAGCACCGACACTAACACGCGACACGACATGACACAACACGCCGACATGTCATTTCTAAAAAAAACATAGAATTCCGGCGTTGGGATATGTTGTATATTATATATATAAATTATCATTTTTGAAATCAAATTAATTTGATCAAATTCATAAATAAATAAATAATTCTAGAATGAATGTACACCAAAAACATTAATTTGCCATTTCTTAATATTATTTATTATTTCAATTTGACAAATTTAACTCTATTTCAATAATTCATAATACTTGGAGAAAAACAAGATCCATATTCTGGACTCACATGTTATATATGTCGGAAGAAGAGAAAATAACTTAAAGAGAATGTCGGTGCTTCATAGTTTTGCTAATCATGACACATTTATTACCAACTTTATGGCCAAGGGCATTTTCGTCTTATTTTTCTTTTTCTTTTTCCTTTTTATTTTTAAAAAAGCAAAAAAAAAAATTAAAAAGTAAAAACGTAAATGCTTTATAATTTGGAGTAAATGTGTCATGCATGTATAAATTTATGATTTTTCGTGTCACAAAAAAAAATGGGATAAATATGTCACAGTTATCAAAATTTGATTTTTTTTTTTTTGTATCATAAAAAAATTAGGATAAATTTGTTGCTCTGAATAAAGTTTGGAATTTTTAATGACTTTTTTCCTTGAAATAAATAATCGTCTATATCGCTTACAAAGATAAATGAACAAAAAATATGTTCACCATTTACGAAAATATTTAGAACATAAATTATTGTAATGATGAAATCATCTATCGTTGATCGATTATTTTAAGACAACATAAGTGATTATTTTTCTATTCATTTTATGCGAAATAATTAGAATAGTAATGATTATCATGATTTCCCGATCTCTTTTTGGATTCCAAGTCGGATCCTCTGTACAGTCGAGTTTGTCCTTTTGTCAATTATCTTTAGTTATCAAATTGCTAATAATGACAACATTTAGGCTCTACCGTAACATTGTCTAGCCATAACTAGAAATTCAACATCGTGGAGCATATACAACTTAGAGGAGTCTATGGATGCCTTAATCAAACATCTAATCACTCAAAAATGCTTTCTATCACGTTAGATAATGGCGATTTAAAATGGCGAATGCAAGACAAAATTCCAATCACTTTGCTGCGCGAGGGAAAATTCTTTCCATGTTCGTGGTCGCGCTCGCATCTTGAATCTTGTAGTTCAAGAAGAGTCAATAACGGTGTCATGACCAGAATTTAAGTTCGAGCGTGCTGGGAATTTGTCGACGGAAAATTTGAATATATCTACACGAGATAGAATGTATATGAGTCGTTAATAAGTAGACAACCCCAATCTCGACTTGTAAATTTTATAGAATTTTCTTTTATTATTGAATTTTCTATATGAAATGAGTATTTGGGAAACTGCGTGCACGAAGCAGGTAGTTTCATGTTCCATTGCAACTCAATCAAAAAAATTAGAGAGGGAGGTGGTATTTTTGGGGGAATATTACAAGTGCTTTAATTACGTTCTTCAGAACAAACTAATTAAGTTTGAGTACATTTGTTTACAATGGAAAAAGCAAACACAGAAAAGAAAAAAAAATCTTTGATACCATATGAAGGAAAATGACACAAATGATCCTTCAACTTTGCACGACCATCTTTTAAAGTTCCATTCTGAGCGGATCTTGTTATTATTGCCTTTTTAGGTGCTTCGCACTTACTTAATATGGGGAAAAATGACAATAATGATCTTTTAACTTTGATCTATTATGCAATATAGTCCTTAAATTTTTAATTTATTTAACATGATCCATGTACTATAGCCTAATAGGCAATATGATCTATAAACTTTTAATTCATTCAATAGAGTCTCTAAACTTTCGATAAATATTCAATATAATCCCCAAACTATATGAAAATGTTTAATGTTATCTCCAAGCTTGAATAAATGGAAGGAGAATATTGAAATTTTTTATTTATTTGAATAACAAAGTTGAACATATACCAAAAGTTCATGGACCACATTGAATAAATAAAAAAGTTTAGGGATCACATTACATAATGGGCTAAAGTTTATATTGAACAAATTAAAAGTTTATGCATCATATTACACATTAAGTCAAAACTCATAAATCATTTATACTAGGGGAAATCGGTTCCAGGTTCTGTTCTGTTCACTTAGTAATCGAGAATCGGACCGGACGGATAAGTTCTCATTCTTTGGGACCAGGGACCAAGATTAGGAGTCAAACAGGACTGGTCCGTCCAATCCCGTTCCCCTCGGAATAGGGAACCAGACCGAAAATCACCAGAACTAGGACTTAGACAATTAGCTTGTCTGGTCCGGTCTACGTGATTTGATATGCTTATTTCCAATTTATACCATTATCCCTTAATATGGTAATGAACCATCATGCTTTATATGCACTATGCTCAAATTTGGTTAACATTTGCGGTACCGAGTATACTGGCATATGTTCATCATGACCGCAATGGTAGTAATTATTGCTACTCAGGCATCGATCTCGGATTTCTTTTCCATACTTAACCCTAGATACTGGACCAGTCGCTGTCGTGGCTAGTCTCCGTCGTGTGTCCCTTTTTTCACATGACTCTTCCTCGTGGGAGTTATCTCTCGTGACCTCACGCCTCGTGCGATTCGCACGGCTCGCTCATCTTGTGCAAGGCTTGCCCAGCTTGCAAAGCACTCTTGCGCGGCTCACTCAGCCCCACGCTCGCACGGCTCCCTAGTCATGGCTCGCTGCTTGCTGATTTTGGTCACTAGGATGTTGGGTCACCTCCAACGTTGATGTTAGGGTTACTGATTTTCGGTAGTTGAGATGCTGGGTCATCGATTTTTGGGTTGTTGGTTTTTGTCCTGCTGATTCTTGTTCACTTCGCTCCCTGGCGCATGACTCTTGTGGATGCTGGTCGCTGATTTTTCGGTCGCTGAGTTTAGTTATCTCTAGCGTTGATTTTTGGTATTTGGTTGCGGACTTCTAGTCGGAGGTTTGCTGATTGCTGGTATTTGGGCTGCTATTTCTTGGCGATATATTAACAATTTTGTTGAGTTATTGATTTGTTTGGGCTGAGTTATCTAAATAAAGCTATTGCGAGAATTTTCTTGTTGTTCTTGGAGAATGGGTGATACTTCGAGGGGTAAAAGAGAGAATGATCCTGATAAAAATCATTCTGTGATGACGGAGGTTATTTCCTCATCTAATAGAATTACTAATAAGAAGCTTGGAGGCAATTCTAACTTCCATCGATAGAAGAAAATTGTGAAGCTTACTTTGACAAGTAGGAATCATCATAGACACTTAACTAAATCTAAACCCAGAGACGATGAAACTTGGGACTTTATTGATGCATGTATTCTTGGTCAGATATTAATTCTATAGACAGTAACGTAGTTGCTTTAGTAACACATATTGACACAGCTTAGAGAACCGTGTGAGTATTTGAATGTGTTGTATTCTGGTTAAAATAACCTATCACGGATTTATGAGTTATCGAAGGAGTTTAATCGATCTGAAAGGAATGGACACTCTATCACACAATACTTTGCTAATTTTAAGAGAATGTATGAGGAGTTGAATGATATTCTCCCTATTTCAGCTAATGTTCAACAAATGCAACTTCAAAGAGAACAATCGGTTGCGATGGGATTTCTAAGAGGTCTAGGCCCTGAATATGACACTGTTAGGTCTCATATTCTAAGAGGAGAGACCGTTGCATCACTCATTGATACATTTACATGGGTTCTTCGAGTATCTCGTGAGTCTTCTCAAGGTACATCTATGATAGATAGTTTAGCTCCTATGTCCCAATCTAAAATTGGCAGTGGTATTAGGAGTGACGGAGGAAGTCATGGAGGAAGTCATGGAGGATATGGTGGATGTGGTGGCCAAGGGGGAGGTCGAAGCACAGGAACAGGAAGAGGCCAAGGTCAGCAGAATAATACTGGACAATCTTATATGTTTGCCAATACCTCAGGAGCCACACGGACATGTCATTATTGTGGCAAACCTGGTCATATTCATAAATTTTGCTATAAATTACATGGAAGACTAGGGCAGCAGCAACAATTTGGGAATACTGCATCCAGTGCTAATCCTTCTCCACAATCTTCTGAAGGCAAGGTAGTTGTTATGTTTGAGGAGGAATTTGCCCGATATAACTAGTTTAAAATTTCACAGCCTGCTTCTTCCACTGCTACTTTGGTTTAGATAGGTAATGCTACTACATGTCTTTCAGTCACTTCTCGTCCTTGGGTCATTGATTCAAGGGCTTTTGATCACATGTCAGGCCTTTCAGGTATATTTTTCTCTCTTACTCCATCTTCATCCATAGTTACCTTAGCTGATGGATCATCTACACATGTTAAGGGGGTTGGCACCGTTCACCTAACTCCTTCATTGTCATTGTCCTCAATCCTTTATCTTCCACAATTTCCATTAACCTCATGTCAATCAATAAATTAATCAAAAACTTTCAGTGTTCAATGACATTCTACCTCGATTCTTGTATTTTTCAGGATCTAGCTACGAAGAGGACGCTTGGTAGATGACGTGAGGTGGGGGGGGGGTTGTATGTGTTGAAAGACGCTCCATCATTTGCTTGCCCTAGTGTTACATCACTACATTAGATTCATTATTGTCTTGGTCATCCTTCTTTACATAGTCTTCAAAAGTTAGATTCTAGTTTTCGTTCTCTTTCTAGTCTAGAATGTGAGTCATGCCAACTTGGCAAATTACATCGTATTAGCTATCTGCCTCAAGTCATTAAACGAGCAGCGTCCTTTTTTGTTATTTCATTCCGATATTTGGGGTCCTTGTCATGTGGTTTCCAATTTGGGTTTTCAATATTTTGTTACTTTTGTTGATGACTACTCAAGAGTTACTTCGTTATATTTAATGAAAAGTCATTTAGAATTATTTTCTATATTTCGTGATATATATCCGAAATTCATACTCAATTTGGTGTGCATGTGATAGTTTTGCGTTATGATAATGCTAAGGAGTACTTTTCTACACCATTCTATGATTTTATGACTCAGCATGATATGATCCATGAATCTTCTTGTCTTAATACACCTCAACAAAATGGTGTTGTTGAAAGAAAGAATCAACATTTGTTAGAAGTTACTAGATCCATGTTATTTGAGATGAAGGTCCCTAAAATCTTTTGGTCTGATGTTGTTCTAACTACATGATATCTTATTAATCACATTCCTCTTCTATATTGCGAGGTGGCATTCCATTTTTTACTTTATTTCCAAATGAGCCACTATTTGTCTTATCACCTCGAATTTTTAGTTGTGTTTGTTTTGTTCATGATTATCGACCTGGAATATCAAAACTTGATCCAAAGGCCATCAAGTGTGTGTTTATGGGTTATTCTCGTATTCAAAAGGGGTATTGTTGTTATTTTCCATCATTGAGAAAATACTTTATAACTATTGATGTCACATTCTTTGAATCTACTCCTTATCATGATGTTCCAATTACAGTGTCTGAATTGGATGAAGACTTATATGTGACCACCATTCAATCTACTACTTCAACAGTTTCACAAGCATCTCCACGTAAAACCGCCTCCTCTCCAGGTTTATACTTAACGTCTTTGAGTAGCTATTGATCCCCCCTTTCTCCGGTCACTACTACGTCATCTTCTGTGCCGGGCCGCCATTAGACTCTTCTCCTATATTTGATCTTGATATTCCTATTGCTCATCGAAAAGGTACACGTGCCTGTACTCAACATTCTATTGCAAATTTTATCTCTTACTCTTTCGTGTCTCATTCTTTTCGGTCATTTTTATCTACTGTTGAACAACATCCTATCCCTAAGTCTATAGCTAAAGCATTACAAAGTTTTGAATGGAGGACGGCAATGGAAGAATAATTAAAGGCTCTTGAAATGAATCAAACATGGGATTTTGTACCTCTTCCTTTAGGCAAAACTGTTATTGGTTGTCGATGGGTGTATGACATGAATGGTCAATCCCGATAGTTCTCTTGCTCATTTAAAAATGAGACTTGTTGCCAAAGGGTATGCCAAGTATATGGAGTTGATTATTTGGACACTTTTTCTTCTATTGCCAAACTTACTTCTATTTGAATTTTGATTTCTCTTACTGCCACAAATAACTGGCCCTTATTTCAGCTTGATGTTAAGAATGTTTTCTTGCATGGTACTCTTAATGAGGAAGTTTATATGGAGCAACCTCCGAGATTTGTTGCTCAAGGGGAGGCTAGGGGATTGGTTTGCAAATTAAAAAAAAAAAAAATCTTTGTATGGTTTGAAGCAATTTCCACGAGCATGGTTTGGAAGATTTTCTAAGGCCGTACTTTCTTTCGGAATGTTGAGATGTGAAAATGATCACTCTTTCTTTTATAGACATTCAAGAGGAGACAAAATGTTCTTGATTGTATATGTTTATGATATTATCATCACAGAAGATGACTTGGTTGGTATAGCTAAGCTAAAGATCTATCTTCAGCACTAGTTTTAGACTAAAGATTTAGGAAAATTGAAGTATTTCCTGGGAATTGAAGTTGCACAGTCAAATAAAGGTATTGTTTTGTCACAATGAAAATATGTCTTGGATTTGCTTACTGAGACAGATATGATGGGATCAAAGCCTCTTGATTCACCTATGGAACAATGAGCGAAACTGACTGCTGAGGATGGGGAGATCTTTGATAATCCCGAGAGATATAGAAGACTAGTGGGTAAGCTGAATTATCTTACAAGAATCGTCCAGATATTACTTTTCCAGTCAGTGTAGTAAGCCAATTTATGTCTTCTTCCCGAATGTCTCATTGGGATGCAGTTATTTGTATATTACGGTACTTGAAGAAGACTCAATGGAAAGTAATTATTTATTAGAACCACGGTCATACCAAAGTTGAAGGATTTTCTGATACTGATTGGGCAGGGTCTCCAAATGATAAGAGGTCAACCACATGTTGTACCCTAGTTGGAGGGAATATGGTATCATGGAAAAGTAAGAAACAGAGTGTTGATGCTCGCTCCAGTGCCGAGTCATAATATAGAACCATGGCACAAGCAACGTGTGAATTACTATGGATTCAATAGTTACTTACTAAGTTAGGTTTCAAAGCTTTAATACCTATGACCCTATGGTGTGATAATAAAGCATTGGTGCATATAGCTTCAAATCCCGTGTTTCATAAACGAACAAAAACACATTGAGGTTGATTGTTATTTTATTCGAGAGAAGTTATAGAGTGGATTGATTCTTCCAAGTTATGTTCGAACTAGTGAGCAACTTGCAGATATTTTTACTAAACCTTTGGATAATGGGAGGAAAGATTATATTTGTAACAAGTTGGGCATGATTAATATCTGTGCTCCAACTTGAGGGGGAGTGTTAGAGTATAAGGGTAAGATAGAACTTTACTAAATAAAAAGTTGTACTTTTCTCTCACATTCTTCTTTCAGTCTTTTAAAACTATTAAGATGAAAGAACCTACCACACCTAAGAGAGATATGTAACTAATCAACTAATAGCCACAATAGCAAATATAAGCATAAAGAGAGGATTTAGAGAGAGCAACAACACCAACCAAGATCCACGTGGAAAATCATTTACATGTGAAAGAAAAAATAAAAACTCAACTCACAATTGCATCCATTAATCAACTTCAATCAAGAAAGCATAGTTCAAGCATGGGAAAAGTATCAAATAAGTCCTAAATATATTGTATTGGTACCAATTCAGTTCTAAACTTTTCAATTGAACCAATTTAGTTTTAAACATTTTCATATTTATACCAATTCAATCCCTTCAGCTAATTTTGTCTTGCTGACACTAACTTGGATGCTGGCCGGTGGCCGAACGATGACATGACAATTATTTTAATAATCTTTATTTTTTTGAATTTTCTTATTAATTTCTTTCTTTTCTTTTTTTTCCTTTTTCTTTTCTTTTCTCCCTTCTTCCTCCTTGGACTTTCAGTGGCTAGTGAGCCTCCAACAAGGGTCACGGCCCTCGCTCGGCCTCACTTGCAACCCCGGGTGAGACTGGGCAAGGGCTACGAGCCTCACCAAAGGCTCGTCGGCCACTGAAAGTCCAAGGAGGAAAAATGGAGAAACAAAAGGAAAAAGAAAAGAACAAATTAATATAAAAAATTAAAAGATTAAAAAATTGCTATGTCAACATCTGGCCACTAGCCAGCATCCACACCAGTGCACGGCATAGGCCGATGTCCACGTCAGCGCTAGCCAGATAAATTGGCTGAATAGACTGAATTGATACCAATGTAAAAATGTTTAGGACTAAATGTATCCAATTGAAAATTTTATGATTGAATTGGTACAATGCAATAAGTTTAGAACTTTTTAGGTACTTTTTCCGTTCAAGCACACTAATAACATGCTAAGACACAAGCTCTCTCCCCCCCTCCTTTCTACGAATTCCGACACCTCCAACTCCAAATTAATTACAAAACATGTGACAACCAATCTCTCCAAAGTAAACATATAAAAAAAAAAAAAAATCTTGAATTAGTTTCCTACAACATATTTACCCCAAACTAATTTTCGCGGACAAAAATTTCAAACTAGTATTCCTGACCCAAATCTATCTTATGTTAAAATGCATACGTGTCAACACATCTAGATTTTCCACATTTGATTTGTCATTTTTCATGTCAGATCCATCTTGGTAGTTGTTTGCGATGAGTATATGCATATATATTTTGACATGGTATTGGGTTAAGAATTAGGGATATCACTTTGAGTTTTTTTGCGAGATGAAAATTAGTTAAGGATAAATGTGTCATGAGTGCAAATTTGAGTATTTTTGTGAGATGAAAATTAGCTTAAAATAAATGTGTCATAAGAATATAAATTTGATTAATTTGAGATAAATGTGTCATGAGAATATTAGCTTATGATTGTTAATTGCATTAACCCATTTTAACTAATTTGAGATAAATGTGTCATGAGAATATTAGTTCGCGATTTGTAATTGCATTAATTCTCTTTTTACCAACATCCATCGTATGATGAGTCAAATATTTGGGAAGAAGGCCATTTTGCCTACTAAGTAATTATTACATAAAGCAGCATGGTGAATGACACAACATTCCGTGAATGAGTTGACCAGAACATCTTGCCCATATCATGATACAAATATTTCACATACATGTAATCTTTTATTGTCAATTTGACAAAATTATGAGAAATCTCCGACGAAGTTTGGAAACGTATAAAATCATTTCAAATTATTCTAATTTTAAAACATTATTCAAAGTAATGAATGATTAAATTATTTAATATGAAATAACTACAATTATAAACAACTTTACGTTTTCAAAATGAGTCTTATGAGTAAGCACACAATTTGGTATCGATCTTTATCCAAGCACACGGGCTGGGCAATTCCCAAACGGCATCAGGATAGGACCCCTCTAGTAGATGTGCCATTTGTGGATGGACTAGGCCTATACCTAATTCAACAATGGTGGGGAGCAATCTTTGGGATAAGTGGGCTCCAACAAGATGATACTCCTAGAAGTCTTCTAGGATGGCATAGGAGATAGGAATAAATTGAACCATACATTCAATAGGGGAGTGCCACCGGTGATGCAAGTGAACAATAACAAGAATATCGGCAGTTTCAATGCAGGAGTTTGTGAGTTGACACACTCTTAAGTTTCATATCAGTTGGCAATGCATTGTGATATTATTCAGAGCGAACATCCGCCTCCAATCAGAGTATTTCGTTTTAGAATTTATCCCACGTGGATTGGACCTTGTCATCATAATAATATCTTGAATAGTGACAATTTAAATTAGAATCAATAGCTAAACACAAAAAAGAAGCTTGTGTCATTTGATAAGGAAAAAACATAGCAAAATGGTCATTTTGCTACATCTACCTTAATTTTTTCTATTACATTTATTAAGAGATGTTGGGATATGCACAATATGGTTGCGGCTCATTCATACACACACAAATATAAAAAGAAGTACGCAAGTTTGAGGTCATGCACGATTTATTAGGACTAATTGATTCCCAATCTGGTCCAATTCCGAGGTGGAATCGGGAACTAGACCGAGAGGACCGGTTCTCAGATTTTGGGATCAAGAACTAGACTAACTAGTCTTGGAATCGGGACAGACCGACCAACCGGTCGGTTCAGTGCAACTGGTAATTTCTCTAGAGGCAAAAAACAGAAACATTACGCCTACTTGCAATGGCGGAGAGATTCGTGGCTCTCCTGTTTGTTCATGACAGACTTTCCCTTATACTTGTGCGTGAGCTCATCATTACACCATCCGACAAGCAGGTAAGTATTAGGAAACCTACAAAACATACAAATCGAGGGAAGAACTTATGAACTGGGAAGACATTTGTAAAGGACCCATAAGCATAAGAGCACAAGACCGCAAGACGGGTCCCGGTGGTCTCAGCTATCAAACTTCTTCCATGTCAAGAACACCTAGTTACACTCCACACTCAGACCATGAACTGTGATCTGACAACCCATTTTAAAATACCCTACGAGACTCGGAAAACAAGCCAAGAAGCGGATCATGTGCAGAGGTGATGAATAAACTCATGGGACAGCACGGCAAATGGGTACGAGCCAATGGGAATGTACGTCAGGAAACGCACGAGTACGTCTACACGCGGAACGGAGACACGCAGAGAGAAGGAGGGGGGAAGTACGGCTTCTTGGCCTGCTCAAGGGAATGGGCGTGGCTGTAGTGGAAGAGATCGTAGATGCCGTCGGTGTAGACTCGGATGATTTGCGAGCTCTGAGGACTCTCGTTGCCCTCCACACCCACCCCCGCCCTAGCCCTAGCCCTAGCCCTAGCCCTTCCCCTGCCTTTTTCTTGCTCCGTCCCTACTTGGCCCAGCCTCAGGAGGACTCTGACCACAATGACTCCAATTCCATCTTCAAGAATCAAGCTTAAAGCTTCGGTTTTTTCAGTGGGTTTTTCTTTTAGCTTGTGTTCATTGGAAGGGAGGGCAAAGCTAAAAGGAGAGGTGGGGATAGCAAAATTTAAAAATGGCAGGAGGGTTTTTCTTAGCTTTTTTTCTTTTCTTTTCTTTTCTTTTTTAATATCAACCAGTCTAGTCTCTGATCGGTCTGATTCCCACCTTGAAACTGGGAACTAGACTGCCCTCTCCGAAAACACCCCAGAATTGGCCAACCCAAGCTGGTCCATGCGGTTTCCGGTTTGGATAGTTCCCGATGCACACCCCTACAATTTATCTATCGACGTAAACAACTGAAAAATGAGCAATGTGAAATAAAATATATGTCCAACATTGGAGAGAGAGGCTCCCTCCTCAAGTTCATATAATGATGATTATATGAGGTTAGGCGCTATCTAGCCAGGACCAACCTTGTTATGAGAGAAAAGAGTTGTTAAACTGTCAATGTCGAAAAATCAAATCATTATTCTTGAAGCTTTCCCTATAATATTTATTATCCAGTGCACCATTACCATGACATAAGCAACGACAATGCATGCCTTACCTTATTATTATTTTTTTTTTACCTTGTTTTTTTTTTATAAGACAAGGTGTATAAAAATATCCACTAGGATCATTATAAATCACAAATAAACACAAAACACCCCATTGACATCCATCGTTACCTATTTTATTCCTGTCAATTTTTTTTGTTAAAAATGAACATGTCTAATCTCTATGTAGGTCTCAAACATTATGCAAACGTGTTCTTTTCAGAAAGATGAATCAGTCATCCATGCTCCTGGGCATGTTGGCATATAATTGGAGACAAGTTGCTGGTTTTGGCATCCACATTCCTGGGCATGTGTTTATGGATAATTGGGAAGAGAGCTAGCCAGTGTTTGTATTGGTTGTCCATATATCTTTCTTGCTTAATTGGGACAACTGTTTCTTCCAACTTATAGAAAGTTTTTCATGGTACGCATGCGACTTGTGGTTGGTCGATGCTTTTCTGGGATTCCACCTTTTGTTCCCCACTCTCTTCTGCAACACATTAAACAGTTTCTTGATGCGTCTTCCCATGTGCAGGAAGTAGATCAACGCCTACTGTCTCTAAAACCAAAAACCCTAAACAGTGCTCTTTTTCAGGAAACCTCAACCCTAATTCGCTGCAGCTTGGCTTTTTATCACCACACCAAGAATCATGTCTCGGTTTTCTCACAGTTTCCTCTTTTTTTATAATGGCAATCATGAATAACTAGGCAGTCAGCGTACGGTGATTGAATACTTCAAAGTTGTTGGTTCAAATCCTAACTCAAACAGATCTAGTTAACAGTCTCTCTCTAGTCAATACCTAGTAATTAGAACAAAGAACTAGCTTGTTGATAAGTTCAAAATAACCCCACCTATATGTACTGAGTATGCTCAAATTTAAAAATGTCATGACCCAAGTTTCAGAACAAGTCTGGCCTAAAGGAGATGTGAAAAACTTAAAAGACCCGATTCCCCAATTAAGATATATGTTACTGAAGTTGCAGGACTTAATAAGTTGCTGAAGTAGAATACCATTCATTGGTAGTTCAATTGAGATACACAAATGGAGCATTAGTTGTTTCTTTTGTTCTTGAATCCATTGGGAAGGAAATGTGTGAGCTTTTAAGGTGAGCATCATTACTTGAGGATATCCAACTGATGGAATACACAAATTTCTCTCGACTTTCTATCTCTCCTCTCTTTTCTTCCCTACTCTTCTCACCTTAATCTGATTTCCTTCTCTCCTCACCTTGTTTTGATTAACATCTCGATTCTCATCCCATTATCAATTATTATCAATTAGGATCATTTCACAATACCAGGTGGAAAGTAAGAAAGGGGAATCTGGGTCATAGTAGTTGAAGATAATTGATCACAGAAAATCTGGAATATTGCATCTATTATTTATCTCTACTAAGGACAAACTTTTCCAAATTTCTATGATACTTTCATATGTTTATCAGATAAAAGTTCAGATAAAAGTGAAACATGAAAGCTGATTCGCTAACCTTGTCTTTCCTCTTCCAGTGAACTGTGAACCAGTAAATCCTCTCATCTCCCTGTGCTTTCCTCAAATTGAAATTAGGAAATCAAGAGTTCCATTTAGAATTCTGATTTCAGACCGCAAGTGCTCAGATTCTTGACTTGATTACGAAAAATTCCAGTGAATTAGGTGAACATTGCCCTAAATAACTCTTGGCTGAATGCTATGCAGATAAATCTGGAAAACGAAAACAATACTAAAGCGTCTGAAAATAAAAAGCCCAAATATGAAAATTACCTCCATGAATGTCATCATGATTAAAGCTAGAAACTTGATAAATATGGCTTGCCCTAATACCTTCCCTCATATTCTCAACATGGCCTTGAGATTCATCTATCACTCCTTTCATCATATTAGAAGTTTGCCAAGGTGAAGGTCGAAGCCTGATTGTTCCTAAATTGTTAAGAGTATTTCTACATGACAAAGATTGCTCAACACCGTTTGATTTGCTACTTTTCAGTGTTGTTCATCGCCTTGTCTTGATTAGCCTTTTCTCCTTCTAATTCCCTATATCTATGCAAATACCTTCTTAGCATACCAGCATAATCGTCGAAACCCAGTGTCTCCATAGCGCAGCAAATATCATCGCCATTCACGGTCTTCCTCCTCTCCCTCCGGCACTTCTCAGACGCTTCACTGGTCACGAAGCCGATGAACTCTGAGACACAGTCTTGCATCGTTTCTTTCGCTTCCTTTGAGATTTTTGCGTTGGGAGGGACGATTTGCTTCATGATCCGCCCCACGTTGGCTATTGGGAGTAGCCTGTCTTGCTCCTTGATGCTTCCATCGTTGGCACCAATGTTATCCACCATTTCTAGCGGTTCACACACGAAAGTACAAGATCCTCGTGGAATTTAGACTCTGTCTTCAGATGTCAAAGGGCTATCTTCTAAGGTATATAAATGCACGAAGTTAGGCATCCGACTTGATATACGCATTTAACTTATGATTTTATTCTAGTCCATTTTGGCATGTGATGACGACAGACAGATCGACACAAATGGTGGGTCTTTTGTCACAAGCTCAATCTACTGGCCAGATAAACATGGTAGACACCATGGAGTCGAAAATTCTAATTATAAAGTTGATAGTGATTTCACGGCATATTGGTTGTCTTTGCTCCGTAAGTCCTAGTGAAAAAAAAGAAAATAGCAATGTACTTTCTTCAGTGTATTTAACACCTCTTAGTCCTCTAGTTATAAGTGGAGGATGAGACAGAATCTGGAGTCAATTTCTTAAGTTTTAGGCTTCAAATATTCTTGTCGATTTGGTGAGTTTTGAGGTAGACAACAAACCCCAGCATTAGTCCTTTTTTCTCTACAAATGAGCTTACTCCGAGTAAGTAATTTGATTAGTGATAAAAGCTTAAGTTGGTGATTATTTGCAATCCACCCAAATGTTTTTTTTCTGTGCATTCAACCAGTGATATTCTATTATAGCATCTGATTAACCAATAAGTCAATAATTGCATGACATTTACTCTAGCTTCCTTCATTGCATATGGCATCAAAACCATAAGAACACTTTAAATTGCATGAAATTTTGAGGGTTTTGGGGTTTGAATCCTTGAGATCGTGTAGTTAATGACAATTAGATCAGCATCAAGTGCAACTTAAGTGTCTCCTTTATATTGAGAAGATATGGCAAGTTGAAGGGGGTCCTTTAGTTATATATATATTCTTCACTCGGCAAGTATGCTCATCAAGTTTATTCAATCAGTATTTCTAATTAATTAAAAAGAAGCAAAAATGTGATTAGCTGCTAGCCCGCCTGTCTCTCATGTTGATACAGCATTTCGCATTTTTATTTTGTGATATTTAATATGCTTGTTCCTAAGTCAGTTAGGTAACCCAATAAATTGGGTGACCGCTTAATAGTTTGTGTTCCTTTTTGAGTTGAACTTGTGTGATTTCTAGATAGAAAAATCTATGGTGTGAAATTGAAGGTCACACAAATATTTGTTGTTGTCATCTCTCACTACCAGTTACTTCTTAGTTCTCATGATTCGGGATGCTCTTTATCTGTCCTAAATGATATTTCACAGTGACATTGCGTTCCCATTTATAGCAAAGCCTTACTGCTCCTGTTAAGCATGAAGAGATTAAGCAGGTTTTGTGGTCCACGAATGGGGATAAGCACTAGGATCAGATGGCTTTTTGGTCTCATCTTATGCTTTTGCTTGGATTGTTATTAGTAAAAAGGGCTGTGATGCAATGTTTCTTCCTTTCCTCTTCGAAGCTATTGAAGAAAATAAATGCAACAGCTATTTCTCTTGTTAAATCAGCAACCGCTTCTACAATTTGCTGGTTTTAGGCCTATATCTTGATGCACCGTTTTGCATAAATGAGTTACTAAGATCCTAGCTTGCAGATTGAGTAAGATTTCCCCATTTCAGTAGCATGAATCATAGGGATGGTACATCCCCAAGGTGCTTGATTGAGACTGATTAAAGCTTTTGACTTATTGAATTGGGATTTCCTTCTAAAGATTCTGCAAGCAATTGGTGTGCCTGTTTCTATCCTGACTTGGACCAAGCTGTGCATTATTTCTCCCTCTTTCTCCATTAATGTCAATGGTTCTCAAGGTTTTTCTGCGGGTAAAAGAGGGTGTCCTTCCCCTTATCTATTGTGCTCGCTATGGAGGTTCTTTCAAGAATGCTTAATGTGGCTGCAATAAGGTAGACCATCAAGTACCACCCATCCTGTTCCAAAATTCTTTCAACAAATACGAGAGTTTTGTTGGTAGTATCAAAGAATACCTAATCCTAATGGCTTTTCGCTTGCACGCAGATAGAAGATTATCATTTATACAAGCTATAACTAAAATTATCTGAAACAAATTTCAGTTTCTTTTTGTTGTTAGGAAAAGTGATCTCAAAGTAAGATGTTGGGAAAATGAACTCTGTAGATTAAGCACAAGCCACCACTTCATTCCATCTCTATGCATCTCCCAAAAATATACACCAGCTAACAGAAACTACAGAGCATCCACAAGGTACTTTTCTTTGTCCCTCATGAGATCTTAACCCAACTTTTCCCATATTCTGTTGTTAATTTCTGCACTCTATCTGGAGCTTATTATATTCATTGCTATCTACAGAGGAATGAGGTAAACTACCTTGTGTCATTTCACATGAGCTGCACAACAGCAGCGACCTGTAAGGCACCATTTTGAAGGAGATCAGGGAGCTCATCAAATAAGAGTGCTGTTCGCCAACCCCATCCTTTTGGAGCCTTTGGCAAAAGAGTGCCCCTGTTTAAAACTTATGAAGACCACGACTTATCTTTTTGATGGACAGATCAGCTGAATTACAAGGATATAGTGACACAGAAGTTAACAAGCTATACAGTGACCGCGTAATATATTCAAATGATATTTGACCTTTTAAGTAGCTATTTTTGAATTAGAACCCTACCTGATACCAATCAGTGACCTTTTCATGAGTGTCTACATACACATGAACTTGCCAGAGAGAAGTTGTAAAGGCAAAATGAGTTTGAATTGAGAATTAAATATAACAGTCAGTTGTAACTTCCCATTAATTTCCCTTCATTTCAAATGAACTTTAGAGAGTAACATGCATATGAAACCCACACCAAGCTAATATAAAGAATCTTTTATCCACATCAAAACACAAGTAAATACTCTCATGCTCAAACTAAGCAATGAAAAAACTGACCTTTCCAAGGAATCAGGGCATTCAGCCTTCCGTCGATGAATCCTGTTGCAATTGGGAACCAGTAGATTCAGCATATTGTCTTGGGGTTCATGCCTGATTCTAAAAAAAATTTATCTTAAAAGTATGGCTTGACCAAGAAAATACATACCGAGTTTTCTGCACTTTTGAGGGTCTTCATCATTAAAAGCTTGGACACTCACCTATATATTCGAGAGTTGCATAGATACCATTTTGCATCAGAACTTTTGAAGAACATAGTAAGCCATCTAAATTGGGTAAACTTAGAAACACATGACTATGATCTACCTTTCATAATGAACCTGCATAAGATAATTCTGCCGAGTGCTTGACTTAGCCATCACTGAGCCTATGAACTAACACAAATTCGACCCTGCACAACAAAATCAGACCCAGCACATGGATGGGATAGGATTTCAATTTACTGTTCTTTTCAAGAATGGAAACTCAAAGATAGTTCCAGAAAATTATAAAGCAATCAGGACTGACAGTGGACAAAACCAAGCAATAGTCTGCAAAAACCAACTTCCACCAGAAACTAAGCATGAGTTGCATGAAGTCCTCTACATATTATATCCCGAGCTTGCCCCAGATGAACTGTGGTCTCACGGGACAAAAGGATGAAACATCAGACTAAAGGAAAACTCAATCTTATTTATGTAAATTATATATAGAGAATTCGAAAATGAATTTAAGTAATAGTTTCATCTAAGTAGCTAGCCAGAGAAATTCTGAAACCATAAAAGTAAAGCCTTCAGCATTCTCCCGGTCCGTCTTTTAAACAGTTTGTACAATAAGAAAGCAGCAGCTTACCCAAAACAGAAAGGAGGAAAATAACCAAGAGGGGTCTTCATATCCAAAGAGATGGAGGAACCACTAGTACTATCCCATTGAATTCCAACATCATCACCGGTATGATCAAGCATCTGCACAGGGACGGCATTTCCACTTGGTCAGAAGTTTCAGACAATTTACTCTGGAGATCTGTCTCATAACCTCTTGCGGTTAGATCCCTGTGGTTATTAGCTGCATTACTTCCTCCCTGGCTTAGCCCAAACAGAGCTGTCAACCCATCTCCATCTCCCAACAAATCGCCACCCTGGTCACCTCTGGCTTCTGAAGCGTCATTAGCAAGAGTTTGTGGGCAATTTATGTTGCTGACACCAAAAGGCACACATGAAAAGACATACGTATTGGTGGCTAAGCATCTACTGGCGCAAAAGTAATTCCATGTCCAATACCACCCAACCCATCTTCGGGTCCACTGACATGCACACGTACTCGCCTAAATAAACCATTACCATCACCTTGAGCAGGTTCAGTGACAAATACACTTCCTATGTTGTTTGGATTGTTCTGATCTTGCTCTTGGATGCAGTAACCAGTCGCAGATACCCCATGAGAATATCCAAATGGCTGTCCACAGGCACACAAAATATTCAAAAGACAGCAGTTCTTGCAAGAATCAGCACCGATTCCTTGTACCCATCGGCTTAGAAGCATCTAGATAATAGCCATTTAATCAATCATCTCAAATAACCAAGGAAGCAACCAATAAAAGGCAACACTTCCTAATATTTCATCACAAAAGTTGCTCCCACAAAGCTCTATTCTAGTATTCAGCATCGCACCCACACTTTGACGATCCCGAAGATCTTTCCAAATCAATAATCGAACGATTGAAATTCAATGAAGCATGCATTCTAAGTAGCTAATAAACATGGCATAGTGAAATTACTGAAACTTGACTTGAAGCCTAAAATGTTCATCATCAACTTTTAGTTGCAAAGTGCAGCAACATGCAAGAAGGAAAGAGAGATCTGATCAAAGAACCTGCATGCAACCATAGGCCACTATCGTTCACAGCTTTGCACGGAAAACCCAGTTCTTTCTAGCTGCTTTTTCACGTTGACGAGAGCTTCAAAAGACATGTTGCAATATAAAAGAGATCGACGAACGGTATCATAATCCTCCCCGCCAATTCCACAGTTCTCTGCAGCACAATTTTAAACCTGCTAGTCTTCCCACGACACAACCCTGCCTCCCCATGAAAGAGTAAGGCATGCCAGATTTTCCCCAATCATTTGGCATGGAGGCGCAGCAGAGCCGACGATCTTACCCTTTTTTAACTTCTTACCTTTTTTTTTCCTTCTCTTAAGGTTTTTTTTTTTTTTTTTAATCTTTCTTCTTCTTTTTTACCTTTTATGTTTTTGAGTTTTTCTGATGTAACACTTGCTAGACGCCACGTCAGCACATATATCTTAAATGAAATTAAAAGGGAGATTTTATTGTATTAAATTGATAAGCTTTAAGACTTAATTGTATTTTTTTTAAATTAGTAGTTAATTATATTTTCGCGATAAAATTTTAGGACTTAATTGTACTTTTTAAAATGATTTAGTATTCAACTACATTTTATGATAAATTTTAAAATCCTTAATGCATTTATCTCAATCTTTTAAGGTGCACGCTGATGTGGCATGCATTGAGCACCTCATTAGAAAACAAACAGAAAATTTGAAAAGATAAAATGAAAATTGAATTATCGCGTGCTGTTGTTCATCATCATTCGTCTTCTACTTTTCAAACTAAAAAAAATGATGATGACTCAAAGATCCACAGAAATGAGCAAACAAAATAGAAAGACGAAAGTAAACTTGCTGATCCCATCATCTGTATCTTGGGCCGTGTGAGCTCGAGAGGCCAACAGCCATGGCTGCCGTTCGAGCTCGAGAAGATGCCACCACGGCTTGTAGAGCCCGAAGGTCGAGGTCATGGAAGAGCTCAAGTGAAGAAAAAAAGGTTTGACTAAGGAAGAATATGTCACATTAGCGCTTCTCTTTCAAAAAAATAATAAAATTTGCCACATTGACGTCATTAAGTTTTCAACCTATTACACAAGTGCTAATTTAGCCAATTTTGCCAATTTAGAGCCTAAACCTTTGTACGAAATTTCAACGTAATCCTTCCGATTAATTTTTTACGAAAGTTAATAATAGATGTAGTCCTTCTATAAAAAAAATTGACCAAAATGACAATATTTGTATTTCTGGCAAAAGTTTGGAATTAAATTGGCAAAATTTGAAATATTATGATAGAATTAATATCGATATAATAAATTTAGAACTCATCGGACAATTTCCTCTCAAATTGCACAGAGTTGACGGGGGGATTTGAATGCATCAATTTGATAAGTTTGGCTTTGATTGAACTTTCTAAAATTTTATAACTCAATTACACCATCTCGAAAAGTTTGGAACTTCTAATGCGCTTATCTTTTTTTTTTTTTATTTAAACATGGCAAAAACACAAGCTCTAGCTATTATTCACACTCAGCTGTGTAGACAAAATGTACAAGCATTAAGAGATCCTAACTTTCCAGCACCAAGGACAGACAATTACATTGTTTCGGACGCCGCCACCAGAGGGATCTCGAACTTGTTCCCCTGCCATTGCAGGAGAAGAAGTCACTCGATCTGGACAATCATCCAGAACATGTCATGCCAGATATCTGAACAAATTGGGGTTGTCTTTGTCTCTCTCCAAATAGTCTCGAGTGATCAAGTCCTCAATCCTTTTCTTGATTGCCTTGAAATCAGGCTGCAATAAAACAAAATCAGTTGATAAAAACTGAAAGAACCAGGATGAAGGTATTGAGTCAACACAGCGTCTAATAAAGACCTTAAACATGTGACGCAACTGCTCAACACACTCCATGACCAGCTGCTGATGACCCAAAACCTTTCGACTCTTCATGATACGCACAATCGAGGCATCGATTGCATATGTCCGATCCTTATCAACATCTTCTATAACTTTCTTCTTCTCATCCACAGGAGGAAGAGGAATCTGCATGTCAGGAAATATTAAAACAAGACTGCACTGATAAATTAGGGGAGAAAAGCTAAAACAGGATTGCAATGTAGAAAGACAAGGTCAGACAATTCAGGACAATTCAAAAACACTCGGTTATACCTTGATCCTCCGCATTTTGTCAGTGAACTTGGAGTTGAACTCAAAGTGATCAGTGGGAGCAATGTTTTTTGTGTTTGGCTCTTTGTTAAGGATCTTGTACTTGGCACATGATAAGGAGTGGAGAAGCCTCACAACATCACTATCAGTCAAATTCAACTGGGTCATTATCTCCGAGTAACTCAGTCTATCAGAAGAGTTGAATAACAACAGAGCTGAGGCCTACAAAGCAATAGAGAGGGATGAAACGTTTTCAAGTGAAAAAATACATAAGACGAAATAACAAATCCCAAAGTCTACCAGATCTCAAGATTGATAAATACAAAACGTTCAAAAAACAAATTACCTGGTATGTTGTCACTATCAAATCCATCGATTTTGGCTCAAAATTACCAATAATGTTACAAGTCCCTAATGAATAAATCCATTTTAAATTTCGATGCTTTGTTTTTCTTTGGTAGAATTCCCTGAAAACTTTGATGCACTTTACCTGAAACAGCCAGCAATTAACAATAACTTTTAAATCAGAGTAAGTAGTCAATTTCAACTATTGGAAATTGCCTATGAACATCAAACAAAACTTCAAATTTTATCTCTCAGCAAAATTCTGCAAGTACCATTTCTGCTGGAACGTTCAAATCAAAGGACTTGTAACTCGGCCAAAAGCCAGTATTCAGAACCATGACCGTCAAGTCAATGCCAGGATTTGCATTTGGATTATTACTGAGATACTCTTCAAAACTAGTTTGGTTTTCCTTTGCTAACATCAAATCCGTAACCTGGAACACAGAGAAGTGAACTAGGAACGTATTGCTGCAGGTGAAACTAGCTCTTAAGAAAGAAATGTAGGAACACCAACCATCCCTTCCATCTTTGATGTGAACTGACCACCACATTGCTGCTTTAATTTCATCAGCATACTTCTCTCATGGTCATCATTGGCACTCTTATCAAAAAGAAGTCGTCCAGCAAGCTTCTTCCTGTCAGTTTTGATCATTATTAGTAAGCAGTTTGATGGCATCACCAAGCCTCAATTATAATGGATTACAACCACAAATGGATCCACATAACAGACCCCACTTAGTGGATGAGGCATTTGTTTCCAAAAATTGATATGGCTAAGTTTCATGTTCTAATGCATGGAATTTTAACATGCTTGATAGATATTCTCAGTCACTGTAAATTGATTATGGAAATGATCTCATTTTTCTTTTACTATAGAGTACAGAAGAGAGATGTTAAATAATATATAAGGCAAATCAATCTTGAGAACATACGTTCATCTTGAATATCATTGGCATAAAGACAAGCACAGTAGCCTCAGTAAACTTGCACCCATTACTCAAGGGTCTAGTATCCTATGAAATTACAGTATTCAAGAAACTGATAGAACTAGTTTTGACGTATCTAAATAATAGGTAAAAAACTAGTAAGCCCAATTTCAATATATCATGAACTATCTTTTATGTAGTATCACTAAGGAGACTGTGACATAAGAGATTTAGTTAACTTCATTTCCAACGATATGGTCGGTAGGCTATGCACCGGTAATACACCTCCAATACTATAAATATTACCTATAGAACTCAGCAAAAAGATCCTTGTCACTGATATATGCGAGCAACTTTACTACCTGCAAAAGGTACAATAACCACCTGTGATACTTAAAAAATGATTCTAAACTACATTGCAAAAATTAATGTCCAAACAACAGGCCTTCTCAAGTGTTTCTTCAATGGCTTCATCGCTCAATTTTTCACTACTTCCCTTCCTAAGTATATTATCACAAAAAGTAGCCAAAAGCTCTGCAATTGAGCTTCCACCAACACCCTCGTTGCAAAAGGCCTCAAAAGCCTCCCTAAGTGCCTGTCAAAAGGAACATCCAAGTAAGTATGTCCGATGTAGCTTTTTGAAATCTCTTCAATCACAAGATATGAACCTTATGGAAAATGACGTGATTCTGGAAACGTTCATTCACATATACCACATACTTAGCATGTAGCTCAATCATTTTCCTCATGAAAACCTGCCAACAATGAGCTGAATCAATGCTCCTCAACAGACAAACAAAATTTTATCCACATATGGAGAAGTGGAAGATTGATTGCGTTACTTGTTGCCACAAGCCTACATCCTTCTTATTGGCCTGTGAAAAGGAATGAAGGGACTAATTGGTCGTTTCATAAAATGTTACAAATCAAAACAAAGGTATGCACAAACCCCACACTATAACTACAGAGTGACAAGGATGACAAGTCTCAAAAGTTGAGTCGGATTTAGATTGGAAAATAAAATAACACAAATGGTAACTAGGTGAAGAGTAAATTCCTTTATGAAAACCTAAAGCTAGAAAGCATTGCAGGACAACTTCCTAAGCATCATATTAATTGAAAAAATTGCACCATATAATTCAAACTAAATGAATGCTAGAACTTCAATAAACTCCTTACAATATCTGTTCAAGAGAAGAATACTAACTGTACATGTAGACCTTTCAAATATCCTGTCGAATGTTTCACGGACAGTGGTTCATTACTATACATAACAGCAGTACAGGCATGAGTACGCAATAAGCCAGTTCTATTGGTACACAGTATGGCATTGCAATCATAGTTGAATGATTGAATAACAACTTCAGATTGTGGTTCACATAGGCGCGACTGCTAAAACAATAACATGATGACGTATATGTGTCAGCTATCTATGCTAACATGTATATGTGGAATATGTATGGCATATCTAGTGGTCAGATCTTGGAACGTATGGCATATCTAGTGATCACTAGTGTGATTTACATCTTTCCGAACACCATAATATATTGGCTCCTAATCTTTGGGTTATTCCCCTCCAAAATGAAGCTGTCACTTACCCACGCAAAACTTATCCTTTTAGATTTCCTTTTGGGACAATGCTCGACTAGCCTCTAGTGGCAAGCTGCATTTCTTTCTGTAGGTCAATCTTTTTATTTGAAGTCTAATTTCCATCTTTTTGAATGAAAGAGAAACTTTTTCCCAAAACGGCGATCTAAGTCAACAACAAATCCTGTTTTGATTCGACTAACCTATATTGCAATTAGCATAGGGGGATTAACTAACTGGCTGACACTAATCCTGCTCCAAGTAGCTAGCACCCTGCTTTAAGTAAAAAAACACGAAACTTACTAGAATCCTAGCAGGTCTCTATTCTGTAAGAAGGACAATAGTCTGACCCCAGATAGCCACGATCAATGAAAATATTCCATTTTCACTAAGGGTTGACGGTGATCTTATGATTATACTAACTATATGCATAGCTTGTTTGATCTAGAAGGCTACATCAATGAATGACATCAGATTTTAGTCCAAAACAGTCCGAAATCTCAGCTTGTTTTCTTTTGCCATGTTATTCCAATTGAGTCTCCCCCTGTTTACTCAATTAATTCTGGATCATCAAGACACCATTGAAGGACGCAGAATCATTTTGAGACAGGAGAGCAGAAACTGATGAGCAAGCAAATTCAGTGCCTGACGACAATCCAATTGTACAAAATAATCAACCTTGCTCATTTAAATGAACTAGAGAAAATTCTGCAAATTCCTAAGAAAAATCAAAGCCATGGACTGATAAATTAAGAACCAACCTTCTTGCTGCCAGCTGCATCTTCTGCTTGTTTGACCAAGGCAGTGCCCTCATCAGTGACACGCTGACATATAAGGTATGAAAAACGAGGTAAAGGATGACAAAGGCAAGTGTAACTTAATGTGGATGCAATATGGATGACAGAAAACGGACTTGCTTGAGTATGTTAGTGAGAGGATCCAAGAATATTGGTACTTTTGAGAATACCCTGACCATCCTCGACAAATTTTCAACCTAAACAGCATCAGAAAACTTGGTAGGTAAATACACCTAAAAAGTATTTAGGACCAGATGCTCATAAAGGGACAAAAGTGGAGCCAGAATACCTTATGATCTGTAAGTAATGCATGATACCCTGAATGCCCCTTTCCAAACAGTTGGCTTGCATATACAGACCACAACTCATGTTGAACTTTCTGAAGAAAGAGCAAAAAGATCATAATAGCAAAACTAAAAAGTGCATGGAACAAATTCCATCCGGATCTTGGAATATTCAAAATCTCAACAAGAATCAAAGATATGAACTATACTCATAGTCAACTGCACAAGTTCTTCCACCAACCATTAAAGCCAAAATTAACACAAGTAAAAGGGACAAACCTCTAGTAGCTTGGGCTCACTGCTAGAATGCAAGTAATGAGAAACCCTATCTTTCTCTCGTTTTAGGCACTCCTCTGCCTGGGAATCCCAATATCAAACATCAAACCTTATGAAATATTATCATCATCATCAAGATGTAAATGATTAGATAGGATCTAAATTCCCATTCACCTTCAACATAAAATCAGGACAGGAGTCCTCTGAGATCCAACCTGAAGCTTTACGGGAATAATAAGCAGCACTATCTTTCAGCAAAGCTGCTTCAAAATCATTTTCATAATAATCCATCTTTCCCATGCCAATTTCCAAGAATATATCCAATGTATTCTTCAATAAAGCTCGATCAATTTGCTTGCCTTCACGTCCTTGATCAATCTAATGTAAACAATTTCTGTTAGTTAATTCAACATTAACAACAAAGACAGGAAAGGACTGTAGTTAAATGAACACAAATATACCAATGAGATCACAGCATTGCTTACTTTCACCTTTAAATCTTGATATACCTTTAAAACAGCAAACAATGTACAATAGTCAAATTTTAGTGCGGCATCTATGGAGGAAACTGAAAATGACCGTATCAGAGTCAACTAAAAGATCAATGATGAATTGTTTAAAGGCCACAACTATCCTAGCATGCAATCTAAGCTAAATCCCACCCCCAAAAAAAAAAAAAAAAAAAAAAAAATAATAATAAAGAGAACAGCAAATCGAAATATTGTATAGAATTCATACCAGATCGCGGAAGCAGGTCAGGCCAACTTCATTAAGGGGTGGCAGTGATCTCCTTGCAATGAAGTAGCGATCTAGATAATAGAAGAAACGAGAAAGCCATCTGACCATGACCTTATGATTCACCCATCTTTTGACAAGCTCTCTCAACATAAACTCGTCATGCTTCTCTCTTAATGATGGCAATACCTAAATTGTAAACCGAAGCAGATTTTGTAATTGACGAGGATAATAAAAATTAAAATGACAGCAGCCACACAAATGAAAGAACTAGATATAACCAATAAGCTAAATACAGGTACTAACCAACTCTGCATTTGAAGAATCATAATTATAAGATAATTAATTATCAGACAATCCCTCCCCATGCAAAAAAAAAAGTGATAAATGTCCCTCCCTTCCCCCCAAAAAATTAATACATAAATAAATAATAACTTTCTTGTTCAAACAATTTATGCAAATTGATCGCACGTTTAGAGAAGCAGAGAAGGAGAAAGCAAGAACAAGGTGGACAGGGAAAGAAGGTACGATTCCTCAGTTTCTCCTAATATACCCATGTATGAAATGGTAAATGCCCAACCCCTAGAATCATGGGCTACAAATCAGAAGCAACAAAAGTCTGGAGGATTTGACTGGCTACGAAAACAAGAATAACCATGCAGAGTCATAAATAAGGTATATTAACATCTAAATAATGAAGAAAGCTCCATAAAACTGCAAACTTCAGCCATTTCTCTTTTGTCTTATTTTCTTTTTGTTTGACCATCAACTTAACTGGCCATAAGGTTTGGGCATAGTACATTAGCTTGGAAGTAGAGCAGAATGATGAGCTATCTCCCTCCAGATTACATCTAAGTTGCAGCAATAAATGACTCTTCACACTGATAAAGAAATAGACTCTCTAGAGATTTACTAGACTACTTTGCGGAAAAATTTTGCATCTATTAATTATTCTTTGTTTTTCTGCTGTTCTTTTGGAGCTATTTATTCTTTGAGAAACCTTGTCACTGGACTTCTTCTAACAGCCGACTACTTGTTAATCCACTTTATGTAATCTCAGTTGGTTGATACTATCTATTCTTCAAAAATGACTCAAGCTTTCACCACGTGCCACAGTTCTTCTATCTTGAAATTACTATCTTTTCTAAAATTCACAAAACAATCATAAAATACAGTCTTTAATGAATAAAGAGAAAGTAGTAGGCTATAATGAGGAAAAACAGCCTTGAAATATTTTCAAAGAATTGAAGAACACTGTCATGAATTTTTAAATGAAGACACGTCCTTACTATACAAAACTGATACTTAGGCAATGCAAGTAAAAGTAAGAAGAAAGCATCCAACCATTACACCAGCAACTGAGAAAGTCACTGGCGTATACAAGGACATAACTCCAACAACGGAGCTGGATAAAACTTCTATAATTCCATAACTTCAAGTTTTCCAGAAATGCAAAGCTTATGAAGTAAACTCAAGGGAAAACAATCAACCAATACAACAGGAAAAGGCAGTCGTGAACAGTAAATCTTCCTCACCGTTGACATGATATACTCTTCAAAAGATTCTCTATACTTGTCATACAGTTGCTGGGAGTAATCACGTGGAGGCTTTTGAGTACACATATTGTAGATAGTACTGGTGGGAGGATTGAGAAGAAAAGGATCAACTATTAGCAAACCAATCTAGACATTAGAATAACAATTCTAAGATTCAGAACTCCTGAAGTCACAAATGCAAAAGTGAGGCTTACGTGTAGAGCATCATGTACTCTTCCGAGCTGATCCCAGTCTCGGGAAGCCCTTCAAGAATATTCTTGAGCTTCATTATACCCTTTTGCATAATCTCCCATCCTTGTTCTAAATCAATTGTTTTCCTCTCATTCACCGCCATCTCCACAATCTTGTTCTCAACACCAAATCTGCACGTAGAAGCCAATTAAGTCATTGAAGACAGAAAATTGTGAGTTTGAACCAAATCCAACAATGCAATAAAACCAAGGAAATCCACTCCTCCTCGAGGCCAAAAAAATGTTCTATTGACTGCTTCTAGTACGACAATCACTAATCCGCCGGAGAAGTATTTAAATAATTACGAGTATCCCATCAGGACTCTGATTTAAAGTCTTGGACGATTAAACGATCCGCCTTAGCCAAACTCGATATTACTGCTAACATCTCGAGCTGTATCAGCTTCCTAATCTAACGCGTAGTATCTACCCGGCACCTGGAATTCAAACCTCTGATAACTCTACCTCAAATTCCACAAATCAGCCTTAACTTCAGTCAACCGTTAACAAAAACACATCAACAAGCTCCCAGAACAGAAATTCCCCCATTTCCACTCTGTTTCCACGAACTTCTAGCTAAATAAACAGAGTAAAACCTCACGGTTCGACCTCGAAAGGCGAAAAAAAAGCCGAAACCAAGGCGCAATCCCTTCGAGAAGAGCACAAAAGATCCGAGGTCGATTAACTCGAAGTCAACCGCCGGAATCCGATGGCGAAACGACGGCAGCCACCGGCGGCGATCGCGAGCCTCGAAACGAGATTGCAAAGCAGAACTAGAAAACCAGAGAGAGAGAGAGAGATGATTGGGGAAATGAGAGATTTGGATATGCAGAGTTCGGATACCTTGGCGAAGAAGGCAAAGGCAGCTGGAAGAAGAGCCACCCAGCTCCCCAGGGGGTGCAGAGATGAAGCAGAGAGTATGGAAAGGAAGTTGGGTTAGTTTATTTTAGCGGAAAATCAATCATTTTTAAAAAGAAATATTTTCAATAAAAAGTAATCATTTATTTCCCTGGTGAAAATTAATGAATAAATTTTTTTTTTTACCATCAACAAAAATATTTAGAACATAAATTATTATGATGACGAAAACATTTATTTATCAACTTATTATTTCAAGATGACATAATTAATCATTTTTCGAGATGATATTTTTTCAATCATTCATTCTACTTGATACAACTATAGTAATATCATGAAATTTTGATCTCTCTTTTCAAATTTCTGAGTCGAATCCCTCCAATACAATCGAGTGCTTCCTTTTGTCAACTATTATTGGTTATCCAATTGCTGATAATGGTAACATTTGGGCGTTGTCCTAACATCACCTCATCATTATTAGACATTTAACTTCGGAGCATGAACAACTAAGGCTCTCTGGAACAAATATTTCTATTTTTTTTTGTTCTCGAAATAGAAATAGAATAGAAACGTGTTTGATAAATTTTTTATTCTTGATATGGAATAGAAATAAATAAAAAAAAAAACAAAAACTAAATTGTTTCTTGTTCCTAGGAGCTACTCAAGAAACAATTTTTTCTCTTCCTTCCTAATCTTATTCTTCTTCTCTTTCTTTCTCTTCCTCTCTTCTTCCCGCCTTGGTTAACAGCTAGCAACTGGCTAGGCGAGATTTGACAATCTTGCCAGAGCCTCGCCATGATTGGGCCAAACTTGACCTTGTCCAGATTTGGCGAGGTTGGGGCCTCTTTGGTTGAGGCTCCCCAACACCAATGACCTCGCCGGCCCTTGTCTTGCCGGAGGCCATGGTCAAGGGAGAAGGAAAAAAAAAAAAAAAAAAATGCAATAAAATTATTAATAAATAAAAAAATTCTCATTCACAAAAATATTTGGCATCTTACTAAACGTATTTCTATTTTTGGAACATAAATTTTATATAGTTATTAAACACCTTAAAATACTTATAAACTATTTTTTAGAACAGAAATTAAATAAAAAAAAAGTGTTTTTGTAAAAAAACTGTTCTTAGGAACAGAAATGTTACCAAACGTGTCCTAAAAATTCCATGATTACCCTAATAAAAATATTTAATTACTCAAAAGGCTTTCTACCACCTTCGAAAATGCCAATTTAAAAGGATAACACGTGAGATAAAATTCCAATTACTTTGCTAGGTGATTGAAAATCATTTCATGTTCATGATTGCGCTAACATCTTAAATCTTGTAGTCCAAGAAGGGTCAAAAGGTATTGATGCTTGGACGAGGAATTAGATTTGGAGGGACGATTGGGAATTGTCGCTGGAAAATTTGAATATACTTACACGAAATAAAATGCGTACAATAAGTTAAAATACAAATCTAGACCTGTAAACTTTGTAGATTTTTTTTTTTTTGAATTTTCTGTATGAAATAGTTCTTCGTAAACTGCATACACGAAGCAAGGAGTTTCATGTTAAATTGTGAACTATATCAAAAAATTACAAAGAGGTGGAATTTTTGGGAAATATTTCAAGTGCTTTAATTTTGTTCAACTAGAAAAATTATTAAAAAAATTAAATTTATTATAATTATGTCAATTCAGTCATAAATATTTTCTTTTTTACAAAAATGAGTCTTAAACATTTTATATTTATACTAATTTAGTCGATTTGATCAATTTTGGTTGGCTAGTATTGACATAAATGTAGGCCATCCTAAGTAATATTACTTCATTGGACGTAATAATTTTTAATAATTTTTAATATTTTTAAAAAGTAGATATTTATTTATTTTTTCCTGTCTTTTTCTTTTCTTCCGGTCCTTATGGAAGCTGGTGGTCGACACGGACACCTTCTCGAAGAAGGTAAAGGCAGAAGGAAGAGGACCCACCCAGCTCTTGCGAGTGGAGAAATGAAGCACGGGTGTGGAAAGCAAGTTGGGTTAGTTTATTTTAGTCGAAAATCAATCATTTTAAAAAGGTTAAAAAAGTATACATTTTACATAAAAGGATAATCATTTATATTGTGGCGACCTCCCCACCATATAGGGGGTTTGGTAATGAATTTTAAAGCATAGACTTAACATAAGCTCTTCTAAGCTTATACTAATTTGCGACTTAGGGTTTTCCTTCTTAATATGTAAATGATTTTCAATTATGAAACGTCACTTATCTACTTTTTGGTGGGTCAATTAGAAACTCATGAGAGAATTACTTTACTTATGAGTGTAGGGACTTAATTACACTAAATTTTTCTAATATCATTTTGCTACCTTTTGTCTTTTATATTAAAAATGTTTTGTAGGCAATTTGCATTGATTTTAATTTACTTCCCAACATTTGAGGTGACCAGTTGGTGCGCAATCATTATATAGCATTCAATAAATAAATAAAATTAATAAATAAATTGCAAACACAGAGAAAATTCTTACCTTACAGCAACAAAAGCATCTATAATGTTAATTAGGAAATTCACTCAATATTTTTTAGGTTTTCTCTTGTTTAATGAAAATCACACTTTATACAATATAGTTCTTCCAAATGCAATGACAATGAAAATTTGCCATAGAAAGCGTTGACACTCTCCATACTTTCCAAGAGCCTTCATGTTGTATCAAATACTTCGACACGTGTTCGATACTTCCCGATACTTTCGAACATCCTTCGACACTCGACCAACATGTGTCGAAAAATCTAACACCTAATCAACTTTCTCAATACTTTTCAATACTCATGTTGGAATTTCAACATTTAAGTTTTCAATATGCGATTCCTACAAGCGAGGTCAATTTCAAAAAATTTCAATAAATAAGGGGTCGAAATATATATGTTAAAAAATAGAAAAAACAATAATAAAAATAATAAATGGGAAAAGATGAAAAACATGATTTTCTCTTTTCTTCAAACTTTCGTTTCCCGTGATACACAATTCATTTTCCAAGTTTTTTTCTCTTATCTTCCAACACGTTTGGCATATGAGTTCAAAATGTGAATTACTTGTCTTTTCTTTTCCAAGTTTTATGAATTATTAGATGGAGTTGAATTTGTCAAATTGAAATAATGAATAATATTAATAAATTGCGGATTAATGTTTTTAGTGTAAATTCATTATGGGCTTAATTATTTATTTGTGAATTTATAAAAAATGATAATTTATTATATATAAAAATATACATTTAATAAATAACGTATCCTAATGTGTTGAAATTCTCTATTTTTTTAGAAGCGACATGTCAACGTATTGTGTTGTGTCGTGTCATATGTCACATGTCAGTGCTAGTACTACTTAGAATTGCCTACTCTATCATAAAATGCGATTTCTAATTGTATTAACCCGAGAATGGGATTTCTAAAATGAAATGCAATTTATCTAAAATGTTCTAACTCTAATGGTGAGCAAAAATTAATATGCAATTATTCTATCATAACATATAGTTCCAGTCACACACAATATTAATGACATACATTCTAGAATGAAGTGCAATTTAATTGAATGACCTAACATGCTACCCCTAAATGACATATGAATAATGACATGACACAAATAACGACATGGCACATGATGCAGCACGCGTTATGACATTACATATATGACTTGGCATGCGACGATGATGTGGTGAGCATGACATACGATGATGCGACATAGATGACATCAAATCACACGAGTTATCATTGATATCCATCTACTTTTAGAAATAAATTGATGATTCGTATCTCAGGTGTGATACTAAATTTATGGTTATAGCACATTATGAAATTAGAAAATAATAGGTTCAAACAAGATTGCAATTTCACAAATTAGGCAACAAAATATATAAAAATCAAGCAAATGGATCACAAGAATCATGAATGGTGGACGCCGGCGAAGGGGACTCACGGTGCAGCAGTGACCGCGCGAAGGTTCACGGTGGCTCGATCAAGCTGCTTTGGCTTTAAGATGGCGACCTCGACGAGGTGCGACTCACGGCCGTGGGGCGGTGCTCGTGTGGCTTCTCAGCTCGGTTGGGGGCTGACGGCGACGGCTCTCGGTGGACCTGCAATAATAAAAATTGAAACAAAGGCAAAAACCGGCTCGCCAGCAGTCTCGGGCACGTCAGAGGTTGTGTGCGCTCTGTCCTCGATGTCCCTCTTCGTCTTGACCGTGTACCAAGGTGTGTGGGCGTGCTTGAGTTCTTACCGGATTGTCCAGATGCTTCGCTTCAGTTTCATTTTGACCAAAGGATCAAATCTGCTCCCTTCGGTCTTCACGTCAATTCCCAAGCTTGAACTTGCTGAACCCCATGATCATATTCTTCACTTGCGTTCTCAATTGAAGGAGCAGCAGCGGCACGTCAGGAATGATGGTGGCGTTCTGGGATGCAAGTGGTGCAGGTGTTTGGACCTGAGGTGGGCTAGCCACGGTGAAAACCGGGAGATTTGATTGCGGTGGTTCGCTGGACGAGCACCAGAAAACCTGCAAAAACAGAGTATACCGAAGGAAGAACAGAGCAGGAGTTGTCGCGCGCGGCTGGTCCAAGTCACGGCAGGCCGTGAGGGGCCTCGCGGGAGATTGGATTTGGAACAGCAGCAGCGGCTCGATGGCGGGAAACGGCAGGTCCCCGTGGCCGGAGTGATACGTGCACGTGCCGTGAATAACCGCGGGGGTCGCCGGAGATTGCTATTGATGTGGGCGGAGCAGTTGGTGCGCGAACGTCGAGGATATGGCTGGACCTGTTGCTTGGTGGAATTGCAAACGTTGGTGAAGACCCAAGGAAGAAAGACGATGCTTTGCGTTTTCTTTTCTGTGTCTTTTCCATTGCCTTTTTTCCATTCTGTCGACCAAGGGAACCTGCAAGAAGAAATGAAAATACCCTTTCTGCTCACTGATTCGATATGTGTGGCCCCTTCTTTTAGCGTGGAAAGCCAGAGAATTTCTACTTCTCCACTCACCGACTCCTTGCTGGACGAGTGCACATTTTTTTCCTTCCTTGCTTTATTTCAATTAAATATTCTCTCCTCTTGCTGACCGAATCCTTCTTTTTATCTAGTGGCTGGTTTTTTCATCTAATATATGCTTTTGATTTGTCAAGGATTATTGACCAAACATTCCTTTTGAACATTGAAATATGTTCAGCCACAATCTTGCTTAGTACATCCTCGGGCAAATCTTGACGAATTCCTTCCTTTAATTACTTCCCAACCTTTTGAACCTTCTGGCAGAAATGGTACTTGCAGAATTTTGCGGAGATATAAAATTTGAAGTTTTGTTTGACGTCATAGGCAATTTCCAATAGTTAAAATTGATTACTTAAAAGTTATTGTTAATTTCTGGTTGTTTCAGCTGATGGGTGTCGGAAGTCTTCAGGGAATTCTACCAGACAAAACAAAGCATCGAAAGCTTACGTGGATTTGTTCATTAGGGACGTGTAACATTATTGGTAAATTTGAGCCAAAAACCATGGAATTGATAGTGACAACATACCAGGTAATTTGCAAATCTTGCAAGTACCAACCTTCTTGCTGTCAGCTGCATCTTCTGCTTGTTTGACCAAGGCAGTGCCCTCGTCAGTGACGTGGTGACATACATGGTATGCAAGACAAGATAAAGGATGACAAAGGCGAGTGTGACTTAATGGGGATGCAATATAGATGACAAAAAACCTGAAATTGTTGTCATTGATTTCCAAGACCTTCAGGCCGGTAGAATTGATTGATTTAAAGAATTTCAGGTCACCTTGTGCTCCACTAGGATCACTACCTAGTTGGTTGTCTGAAATACTGATCCATTGCAACTGATTTAGCTTTTCTAGAGTAGGCACATTTCTAGAAAATTTGTTTGCCCGGATTGTCAACCGAATTAATTTTAGTGGCATTTGATATGGAAGTAGGAATTGGCCCAATATATTGACCATCTGCGACATTTAACTCAAGAAGATTAGGAAGAGTGACACATAAATCTAGAGGAAGATTCCTTTCAAGTTGGTTCATGTGAAACTCAAATCCGAGAAGAGAAGAAATGCTGAAGATGGAGGTAGGGAGAGTGCCAGAGAGTCCATTTGTAGCGAGATAAAGACACTCAAAATTTTGCAAACGGCCCAATGTGGCCAAAACTCTTCCCACAAAGTTATTAAATGTCACTGAGATGAGCACTAGAGATATGAGGTTCTCAAAGAATTCAAGGAAGTTTCCAAAGTGATTATTGGAGTATTTATAAATTGTTGTTAGCTTTGACATGAAACAATTGCTATCAAAACTTGACCAACTAGCATATTATCGCCCAGCTCCACATCCTCAAGATTAATGCAAAAGATGTTGGCAGGAATCTGACCATTGACCAAAGAATGAGTTGATCTCTAGGTCTTAAGTATCTGAGTCTATACAAGTTACCCATCTTCGAGGGGATTTCACTAACGAAACTGTTGTTTTGGATGTACAATTTCTGGAGGAAGCTCAAGTTTCCAATAAAAGAAGACAGCAACCCTACGAGTTTCATAGACGGAAGTATTAAATGGGTTATCCTCAGATGCCGATGGACACATGTAATCCCGTGCCACTTGCAGAAATGGACAGAGTCACTCCACATGTTGAAAGCCCCAAAGGGATGGTCGGATATCTCATCCTTGAACTAGAGCAATGCATCTCAGTTAGTTTTGTTGGTTCTAGGAATCAAGATTACTCTACAATAAGGCATTGGCACCACCGATATAACAAAAGAAAGTAGACAGAGAATTGATTGAGAAGGACATGAAAGAACTCATGCTTGAAAATTTTTTGGCCTCTCACACTCTGAGCATTGTCTATTAAGACATTGATGGAGTTTTTGGCCACAACCCCAGCTACTAGATGTTCATTAGAAACATGGTCATCCCAGTCATCTGATAAGTGTGTAATGACCATGTTGAGTATCTTAAAAGTACACAATCGTCTAAAAACTGAGACCTGCTCTGAGTTACTCCGTAGGCTCAATCCAATAGACTATGCCAATTCTACATAAAAGAGATAGCAGGATTTACATCAGGTCCATGAAATAGAAGATCCCATCCAGATTTTCCATTCGTGATATGCTCTATTTACCACTTCATTCATTCATAAAGCGAGTCTATCTATCCTCGAATTCCCTGGTTCGCAAAGAAAATTCCCGCGATCGACTCGAGAACATTACCGCTTGGGCACGCGTGACAGGTTCGCAAGACAAAATGTAAGCAAAAGTAAGAAAAATGAAATAAAATGAAATGAAATGAAATGCTGGAAAGGAACAAGAGGGGAAAGTAGACTTAAAAATTTAGTAGCCGCCCGCAGAAGCCACCGCTGCAATGAACCGTAGGAGCGGACAGTTGAAGTGTGCTTGTGATTCTTCCTGTTCTTTTGATTCACGAATCGCCCAACAGCAGCCTCGATAGCAAGTCTTGGTTCATAAAAAATTAAGAAAAAAACTAATAGAAATCAATCAAAATAGTGACGGTCCACATATATATCCAGCTTATTGCTTGTGGCTCTCTCTATGTTTCATGGAATCGATAAAAATTAGATGGTTTGACAAGTTAAAAGGGCAGAGTGGGAGCATCATGATGAAGATCTCTTGTCCGCTATGGAATGTTCAATCCAAATCATAACTGTTTTCGCGATAGTCTGAAATTAGCGATTTTGCTGATGCAGTTTGCCCAAGGTCCTCACGATTAGGAAGTCTCTTCACATAATGGTGGCATAACTTAAGCAATGCGGCACGGGTGTTTTGGAGTTTCGTTTGCAATGTAAACTGAACTTGTGACCACCCAATTAAAAGACCTTTGCTTCAAAAGTCAAACAAGTTAAACAGTAGTGCTTCACTTATAAGAAGAAGTGTAAAGCTACCAAAAACTCTAAAATATGCCGATTGTGACACATTTCCATAAATTTTTCTATACCACCAAAACTCCAAATTTGTACCTGTGTAACATATTTACCCTCGATTTAATTAGAACCGTTAAGAATCATCAAATAACAAACAGTTTTGATCACACGGCTTAAGTGAAATAAAAACGACTTGTCTCAACTGAAAAATCATCTAATAGAAAATTGATGGAGGTAAATGTGTCACTTTTATACAAATTTGGGATCTTTTATACCACAAGAAATTTTTTAGTGTAAATGTATTACAGTAGGCATAGTTTGAGATTTTTTATGTTATAGAAAGTGTTCGGGTAGATGTGTCGGAGTGAGCATAGTTTAGAGTTTTTTTTTTTTTTTTGGTAACATTTTCGCTAAAACGGAAGGAAACAATTCAAAAATGGCAAGGGAATTGACCACAATACCACCATTTTTTATAATCACATAATATTTATATAATATTTCCAATAACTGTATTTATCCTAGAATGCTTATTTCCAAATTGTACATATAGCATCTTTAATTGGATACACCTTTTTCCTAGGTTAATTCTCCAAAAAATCCCAAATTTTAGGTTAAGGCCCAAATCTACCCTAAATTTTTTTTGGTCCCAAAAAAAATCTCGAACTTTAGATTTAATCCCAAATTGACTTGAACTTTTCTTTTGTCTAAAAAAACCCCTAAACATTAGGGGCGCTCATGACAATCATTCTGTTCCAGAAATAGTTTCTGGAACAAAAATAGATTAAAAAGGTAAAGCCAACAAACATATAAAAACTGGTGCTATTGCGGCTACACCTCCCGATTTGTCAGGTATACTACAAAGAATGGCATAGTTCGGTAGGAAATACCATTCCGGCACAATATGAGGCAGGGTGGACATCGGATTAGCGGGTATATAATTATCAGGATGCCCCAAAACATTAGGAGCATAAAAAATCCAAATGGAAAAAAAAGATAGCAGAAGCTACCCAACCTACTAGATCATTTACATAAAAATAAGGGTAAAAAGAAATTTTATCCATCTCTGAATGTACACCCAATGGATTATTTGATCCATATTGATGCAATGCGGCCAGATGAAGAAGACTGGCGCCTACTAAAATAAAGGGGAGTAAATGATGAAGACTAAAAAAACGATTTAAGGTGGCATTGTCCACAGAGAAACCACCCCAAAGCCAAGTCACTATGGTATCTCCTACTACAGGTATGGCGCTAGCTAAGCTTGTAATTACGTAGCTCCCCAAAAGCTCATCGACCCCAAGGTAGTACGTATCCCGTAAAAGCTGTCACAATCATTAATAGGAAGATTACAACTCCAAGACACCGAACAAATTCCCTAGGACTGCTATAACTCGCATGATATAGACCACGAAAAATATGAAGGTGAACCACAATGAGAAACATACTTGCCCCATTAGCATGCATATAACGGAGCAACCAGCCCCTTCAACATCTCTCATAACGTGTTCTACACCGTTGAAAGCTAGATCCACATGAGGTGTGTAATGCATAGCTAAAAAAACACCAGTCACTATCTGAATGACTAAACAAATACCAGCTAACGAACCGAACCCCCACCAATTTCTATTTCTATTTCTGGACGAATTTCTAAGCAAAAAAATTCTATTTGATAACGATACAAAATTTCTGTTTCAGAAATAGAAATTCATTTGATAACAGTATAAAATTTCTATTTCTTAAAACAAATTTTTCTTGGAGCAAATGAGATGTCCATTCTTACAAATTTCATATGCTTATGAACCCATTGACCTAAATACAAAGTAAGAGCTTTTTTTTTTTTTTTTTTTTTAGTAAAGTCTCCCTTTTTTGAAATACAAAGTAAGAGTTGTTATATCAAATTTTCTAAATTTTCACACAAAATTCTTTAGCATCCACCTAGATAGGCAATTACAATCAAACAATATACTTATCAATAGTCTTCATACAATAGAAAAAAGAGATCAATATGCATTACTCTTGAGCATGATAGAAGGTTCCCAAAACTCTAGTAGGGTGAAGGTGGGCAACCATATTCTAATCCCCTTCATGCTAGTGTGTCATGTCGATTGCCGCAACGATTTACGATACCGAGCAATCATTTTAGAAAGAAACACAAAGAAATGTATTGGGTAATTTGCGGCAAATTTTACAAAATCAGCGAATTTTACGAAGTGTAATAGAGCTTGTCATAAAAAAACCATTACAAATAAGGGAAATCTTCAAGTAGAACATCACATTACAAGAATTGAGATAGAAATCATTAAATACATTATCACATTACAAAGGCAAAGATTGAAAATCCTCAAATACAAAATAATAGGAATACATTACAAAAGTTGAAAACACGATTTCATGGAATCCCCGGCATATTATGATCCATTGCCATCTTATTGGCAATATTTTTTCTAAACATATTTATCTTAGTAGAAAATTTCATGGAGAAATTATTTCTGGAGAAATTATTTCTGATTTATGTTCCAGAAATAGAGAAGTAGAAAATTTATACTTCTGATATCTGTTCCAAATCTATTTCTGGAACATAAATCTATTTTAGAAATAGAAAAACGGAACAGGTTTATCAAACGGATTTCTATTTTAGAAACAGGTTTGTAATAGAAAAATTGTTTCTAGAATAGAAATTCTAGTTTGTCATGCACCCCCTAGGTGTAGTCCAAAATATGTGCCAAATTTTGTTTTGTCTTAAAAAAAAAGATCACCAAATTCTTATCTATTCTTAAATTTACCCTATGGTCTAGTCTCAACTTAACATGACATTTCCACATTGATAATAAATACATATCAGCAATATGAAATGGAAAATTATCTTCAAAATAAAACCGTTCTAGAATATAAAAATTGGGGACAACTAAGGGGCTGTTTGTTAACATTCTTTTTTTTTTATGAACAAATTTTCTGTTTTTTTGTTCTAGGGAACAAAAAAAGAACAGAAACGCGTTTATTTGCGTTTGTGTTCCAAATCTATTTTTTTGTTCACAGGAACACATTTAGAACAGAAACGATAAACAAGAAAAACATGTTTCTTGTTTCTGAAACAAATTTTAAGAACAAATTTTCTTTCTCCTCTTTTTTTTCTTCTTTTCTTTTTCTTTTTTCTTTGGCCGGTTGCCAGCCTCGACCATAGCCGGCGATCGGCCGATGAGGGCCGGCAGCCTCGCCCAGCCACTAGCGAGGCTCGCTGGCCTGGCGGTGGCCCGGTGAGGCCGAGCTCGCCCAGCCAAGGCAAGGCCAAGCCTTCCCGGCGCAAGGTAAGGTTGCATGAGCTCGGGCTCGCCGGATCTGGGCGAGCTCACCAACGAGGCTCACCGGCTTGGCGGCGGCCCGGCGAGAGCTCGGGCTTGCCTGATCCAGCAAGCCCAAGCTCACCCAGCCAAGGCGAGCCTCGCCTTGGGCCGGCGAGCCTCGCCGTGGCCGGGTGAGGCCGCCGGCCCTCGTCATCGGTCACCGGCCATGGCCAAGGCCGGTGACCGACCAAAAGAAGAAAAAAAAAGAAAAAAATATTAAAATATTAAAAAATTAAAAGAAACGGAAAAATAATACAAATTTATCAAACGTGTTTCTGTTCATTTCTTATTCCCAGAAAAAGTTTACCAAAACCTTTCTTGTTCAAAATTGTTCCCCGGAGCAAAAATAGTTTTTTCTATTTCTGTTCCCTAGAACAATTTTTGAACAGAAACGTTACCAAACGCGCCTTAAGCAAAACCTTTGGACAGAGGGCTAATGGGGGCCAATTTAAGACTAGTGTAAAATTGATGACTTTTCGACAAAAATAAAATTGGGGTGGATTTGGGATTGTACCAAATGTATGAGGTTTTTCCTAAGACAAGAGAAGTTCGAGGCACATTTGGAATTAAACGTAAAGTTAGAGATTTTTTTTTTCTAAGATAAATAAATAAATATATATATATGATGGATTTGAGACTAAACCTAAAATTTGAGGTTTTTTTTTCTAAAATAAAAAAGTTTATGATAGGATTAGGATTGGACCTAAAATTTGGGTTTTTTTTTTCTTTTTTAGGGAAGTAGTCCCTTTTTTCTATTAATCTTATGTTTTTTGGTGTACGAAAATACTACTTTTTGCTGCTCAAAACGAGAAAAATAATTTGTCGGTTCTTCCTTCGCCTTTTTCGCTCAAGGAGAACCGCCCCAAGGCATCATCTTCCATTTTCCTCCATAAAATTGCCCATTATGTGTGAAATATTTGTTGTTGTCATCCCTCACTATCAGTTACTTCTTGGTTGTCATGATTCGGGATGCTCTTTATCTGTTCTAAATGATATTTCACAGTGACATTGCGTTCCCATTTATAGCAAAGCCTTACTGCTCCTGCTAAGCATGAAGAGATTAAGCAGGTTTTGTGGTCCACGAATGGGGATAAGCACTAGGATCAGATGGCTTTTTGGTCTCATCTTATGCTTTTGCTTGGATTGTTATTAGTAAAAAGGGCTGTGATGCAATGTTTCTTCCTTTCCTCTTCGAAGCTATCAAAGAAAATAAATGCAACAGCTATTTCTCTTGTTAAATCAGCAACCGCTTCTACAATTTGCTGGTTTTAGGGCTATATCTTGATGCACTGTTTTGCATAAATGAGTTACTAAGATCCTAGCTTGCAGATTGAGTAAGCTTTCCCCATTTCAGTAGCATGAATCATCGGGATGGTACATCTCCAAGGTGCTTGATTGAGACTGATTAAAGCTTTTGACTTATTGAATTGGGACTTCCTTCTAAAGATTCTGCAAGAAATTGGCGTGCCTGTTTCTATCCTGACTTGGATCAAGCTGTGCATTATTTCTCCCTCTTTCTCCATTAATGTCAATGGTTCTCAAGGTTTTTCTGCTGGTAAAAGAGGGTGTCCTTCCCCTTATCTATTGTGCTCGCTATGGAGGTTCTTTCAAGAATGCTTAATGCGGCTGCGATAAGGTAGATCATTAAGTACCACCCATTCTGTTCCAAAATTCTTTCAACAAATACGAGAGTTTTGTTGGTAGTATCAAAGAATACCTAATCCCATTGGCTTTTCTCTTGCACGCAGATAGAAGATTATCATTTATACAAGCTATAACTAAAATGATCCGTGATGGTTTTATGTAATGGGCTTAAGGCCCGTCCGCCCATGTTGGGCCTGAAAGCCCATCTCACAATATTAGGGCCCATGGATGAAGGGGTATGTTTTTATTTTTGAGGGAACGTATATAAGGGATGAAAGAGAGAGACAAAGACACCTTTTGACATTTTGTGCGTACGTTTCCTCTCCCTCTCTCCCTCCAAAAGAAAAACGAGCGCAAACGGTGACGCCATCTTCCCTTCAAGGCCAATCGACGTCATTGGATCGAACATGATCGGTTTTCTCTTCCTCTTATTGGCGTTGGTGTTTAATCTGTGGCTAATAAGGTACGCTCGATTCTGTGGTGTGCTTTAGGATCGGTAATACATGTATTTTCCGGGCTTGTTTTCCGCATTCGTTTTAGGGGTTCGATTTAGTGTCGAATCGTTTTTGGGGAATCCGTTAATCCCAACATTGGTCTCAAAGCCCTAGTTCATGTTTTCTCGACCCCTTTCATGTTTTTTGATTGATTTTTCACGAAAATAATCGGCCGACATGGATCGAGGCGCAAAATCCCGACACCCGAGCACTGTTCGTCCATTTTTTCGAGTTTTTATAAGTCGAAATCAATTTTTGATGGCATAGGGTGAAAAGACTCGTCGAGACGAGTCCGTCGACGGGTTGACCGCCGTCGGTCAACGCCACACGAGCCCACATGCGCGACCAAAAGCCGCTGCATGTGAGCGCCACGCGCCTGAAGCGCTGGCTCAGCCAGCGCGTGCGCCACACACGCCAGTCGGTGAACCGGCACATGCGCGCCGGCGACCGGCGAACCGGCACGCGCCGGTAGACGAACCGACGCGTGCTGACGTCATCGTGACATCACGGTAACCGCTGGAATGACGTCATTGATGATGTCATCATCGACGACCGTTGGACGGCTGGTCACCGGCCGGCGACCCGACCCGACGGCGAACCGACTCGACCCGACCCGCATGGAAGCCTAGCGCATGCCGCGCACGTGCCGGTCGGTTCGTCCAACCCGGCCTGATCGGCTTGACCGGTCCGACCACCGGCGACCTAACCGTTGACCCGTTGATCGTTAACCGACGACCGTTGACCGTTGACCCGAAAAAAAAAATTGTTTCTTTTTCAATTATGTCTATGTGGATTATAAGTAATCTATTTTTTATTCTGCATTTGTTGCATGAATCATAGAAAATTATGTATTTTCCATTATGTTTATTATGGATTATAAGTGATTCATTTTTAGTTCTGCATTTGTTGCAGGAACTACGATGCGTTATGGACGGATACTTGCAATCCCGAGAACGGACGAGGGAAGTGCAAGACTTAAAAGGTTGATGACAGAGTTAGCTAATTATCGGTGGCATGACGGTGATTTAGTATCACATGTGGTCAATGTCAATTAGATGATACAGGAAATCATCTGGAATTGTTATCTTATGCCGGATTTAGAGAAGATGCTGGCTTTGATGAACACTATTCCACCTGAATGGCAAGCAGTGTTAGATCGGTTATGGGAGGTCAACGTGGTCCCGGGTTATAGGAGGCTAGTGGTAGTTTTTGTTAGAGAGTATTATATGATTGAGTTAACCAAAACTTCAACCTTTAAATTGAGCGCCATATGTCATAGAGTGAATGCACTTTGGATGTGACATGAAAGCTCTCCAAAAGTTTTTCCATGGTTGGCAAATGTGCCTTCAAATTTCTTAGATATTTTAACTGATAAATTAGAATGAACATTCCCTATTTATTTCTTAGATTAGTTTGAGATGTTTTTTTGAGTGTGAACATCTCTTTTTATGTTGATATTTCTTCTTTGCATATATTACTTAGTGTAACGGATAACTGTATTATGTGAAAGCATTATTGTTTTATTGGATGTCAATTATTATTTGCTTTTTGTTATTACTGGTTGCTATGGATAGTTATAGAAGTTTTTGTAGCTTCATAGAATTTATTTTGCATAAGACAATTATATTAATGATAGTTTTAAGTTAGGATTTTTGGAAGATGATTGGAAACTTAGTGACCTTTTGATTCTGACACCCTACTTGAAATTGTTCATTAATACAATGGGTATGTGCAAAAGGGATACAAAAATGATAGGCATTAATAATTCGTGCATATCTGTCTGATGTGTTCAGATCGATGGTTTCAGCAACTAATAATGTAATTGTTGATATGAACGGCAACAATTACGAAATATTGAATATGAAGATTCAATATATGCTGAAAAAGCAAAAAGCACTAGAAGCTCTTGATCATATTATGGAAGATAATGAGGATGCTGTGCGCCACCTTGAGCTAGTAGAGGACTGCATAACGGCATTTGAACCGAAAATAGATATTTGCAATGCAGGTTCTAGCTCAGAAAGGGCTTTGAGCTCTAAGCGCAAGCGTATTGATTCATTCAATATGTAGGAATGCAAAGGATCAAGTCCTTAGTGTAAGAAATCTAGAGTTAACCAACACAAGAGAGGAAAATATCCTCAAGTGAAGAAAATGTCAAGGATGAAGTGTTACAATTGTGACAAGAAAGGTCACTATGCTCGCAACTGTTGTGAGCCGAAAAGGTAAACACCTCTTATACATTTCAAAACTTTGTTTTTTTGTTGAGTTCTGTATTCTTAACTGAGTCTAATCCTTTGTGGACTGTAGATTCAGGAGCGACAGACCATGTAGCGAAGGATAAAGAATCCTTCGTGGAATTCCGACGAGTACCAACTGGAACTACGTGGATCTATATGAGAAACAACTCCAGAGCTGAAGTGAAAGGAATTGGCACATGCCAACTGAATATACGTGGTGGACACACTTTGTTCCTACATGATGTATTGTGTGCTCCGGAGATTCGCTGGAATTTAGTGTTTGTTTTAGTATTGATTAAACTAGGTTTTAATATGAACTTCTATAATAGAGGTGTAGATTTGTTTTTGAATACAAATTACTATGGCTGTGGTTATTTTCTTGATGGTTTCATTGTATTAGATATTGACTATGTTAATGCAAATGTTTGTTATTCCCTTCTCGCGTCTCCTAATACATATAATAATGATGTGAATGTGTGGCATGCTAGATTTGGTCACATTGATCAACAACGTATGAATAGACTAGCTAAAGAGGGCTTGCTGGGCAACATTGAAAAAGTTGATTTGCCCATATGTAAGCATTGCCTAGAAGGGAAAATGACAAGGAAACCATTTGGAAAAGGTAAAAGAGCTGAATTTCCTCTGCATTTAATCCATTTTGATATCTGTGGTCCAATGAATGTGAGAGGAAGGCATGGGGCTGTTTATTTCATCACTTTTATAGATGATTATACTCGATTCGGATATATCTATTTGATTTCTCATAAATCTGAAGCAATAAGTTGTTTCAAAAGGTTTATGAACCTAGTAGAAAATCAATTTGACAAGAAAATAAAAACATTGAGATCCGATCGAGGTCGAGAATATTTATCTGATGAGTTAAGAAAATTATATGATGAAAAAGGAATAGAAAGATAGTTGTCTATTCCGTATACTCCTCAACAAAATGGTGTTGCGGAGAGAATAAACAGAACCCTACTGGAAATGGTTGGGTCAATGATGGCGCATGCTAACTTACTTATTACTTTTTGGAGTGATGTATTGTTAACTGTTGCCTATATACTTAACCGGGTGCCTTCCAAATCAGTTACTGCCACTCCATATGAGTTATGGACATGTAGAAAACCGAACTTAAGTTTTCTTAAGCTATGGGGTTGTGCTGCCTATACACATGAGTCCTCTCACAAGTTTGGGAAATTGGGTCATAGAGGAAATACGAGTATTTTCATAAGATACTCGGAACACTTGAAAGGGTATGTGTTCATAGGTGAGCAGGAAAGTGGGAGTATAACTGAATTTGAATCATGAGATGTCACATTCTTAGAAGATGAATTTCCTAAGAAAGGCGAAATATGGGAAGATTACTCCCTATTTGAAACCTTAGATCAAGATAATGATATTAGTGGAGTTCGTCCAAGTGAGAGTAATATGAGAAGTGGTGAATTGAATTCAACTCATTCTCAATTACACCCACATGATGAGACAACATCATCATTATCTAATCCAAGTGGGAACATAATGGGGAATGATGTGCAAAGTGTACAATCTCCCATACGGCGAACAAGTTGCCAAAGTATTCCCCGTCGACGTTTTGACATTGAAGGGGAAACTTTTATGGTTGCTCCACAAGATAAAGATGAGCCAAGAAATATTAATGAGGCTCTGAATTGCCCTAGTAAGGAAAAATGGATTCATGCAATGGAAGAGAAAATAGAGTCAATGAAATCAAACCAAGTCTGGGAACTGGTTGATCTTCCAAAATGAAGCAAAACTATTGGGAACAAGTGGGTTCTCAAAATAAAGCGAAAGGCTGATGACTTGATAGAAAGGCATAAGGCTCGCCTTGTGGTGAATGTGGTATAATCAATAAGAATGAATTGATTATGAAGATACATTTTCTCCTGTAGTAAGATTTACCTCAATTCGCATTATTCTAGCAATAGTAGCTAGTATGTATCTTGAGTTACATCAGATGGATGTAAGGACTGCTTTCCTCAATGAAGAATTAGATGAAGAAATATATATGGAACAACCTGCTGGTTTCATAGTGAAAGGCCAAGAAGAAAAGGTATGTCAACTTTTGAGATCGATATATGGCCATAAATAGTCATCGAGACAATGGTATATGATTTTACAATGATTGATGAGGATCATTGTGTATATATCAAAAGATCCAAGGATCAATTTGTGATCATATCATTATATGTTGATGATATACTGATTGCCGGAAGTAATATGGAGTTTGTTAATACTGTCAAGAGTTGGTTGTCTTCCAACTTTGAGATGAAGGATATGGGTGAGGCTCCATACATTCTTGGAGTTAAGATTTCAAGAGATCGTTCGAAGATATCGTTGTCTCTTTCGCAAGAAACATATATAAATAAGGTTCTTGAACGATTTTGTATGCAAGATTGTAAACCCATAGACACTCCTATTGCAAAAGGTGAAGGATTGAGCCATAGACTGTATCCAAGAACTCCACAAGAGAATGAACAAATGAAACATGTTCCTTAAGCTAGTACTGTTGGGAGCTTGATGTACGCTATGATGTGTACAAGACCTGACATATGTTTTGCAATTGGAATGATAAGTAGATACCAATCCAATCCAGGTCCAGCACATTGGAAAGCCGTTAAGATAATACTGAGGTATCTAAAGAGAACTACTGATTATACGTTGAGTTATCAAAGAAATGATCTACGACTTTAAGACTATTTTGATACTGATTGGGGAGCATATTTAGATGAAATGAAATCTACCTCTGGGTTTGTTTTCTTACCGAATAATGGCACCATATGTTGGAGCAGTAAGAAACAAAAGTGTATAGCCTTGTCCACGATGGAAACTGAATTCGTGGCATTATCAGTAGCAATATAAGAAGATGTTTGGCTTAAGAGATTATTGGATCATTTAAGTGTTATTAGAAGTGTTGCAGATTCATTGTTGATTAACTGTGATAGCCAAGCAGCAAAAGCGTACACCAAAGATCCAAAATATCATGGCAAGACCAAACATATAGATACCAAGTATAACTTTGTCAAAGATATGGTTGCACGAAAGGATGCACGAAAGGATGTGAACTTACAGTACATATCTACGCATAGAATGGTAGCAGATCCTATGACAAAGCCAATACCTAGAGATGTGTTTTGTGGCCATATGAAATCTCTAGGATTGCGTAAAGTCTGATGTACTGGATTGTAATTTCCATGAAGTGTTCACATTTGATGAATTTGTGTTTTTCATCATTAATGCTTATGAATCTTTGTTTGATCTTTATGCATCTTAATGCTCAGTGCATTATTTTAAGTTGAGAATGTATATTGGACAGATAAAAGATTAGCCCACTCACATGGGTAATCGCCTCTATTTACTGTGTGATAAATAAAGATGAGACTATTTTTAAACTTATTATTTAGGTGATAATCGAGAGCTCAAGCTTAAAATACGTATGTCGTCTTAACTGAGTGTTAAGATGAGGACATAATATTTACTGTATCCGAAAGTAAAATAACCCACATATTTTACTTTATCTGTCTATGATGCCAGATGTGAGTTCTGATGAATTTTGTGAATGAGTAGATACATGAACTCAAGTTAGACATTGGGTATGTCTGAACTATTATCTGTACGGTATTGAAAGGTGTAGACATACGCTCCATGGGAAAATGAGTTAATACCGTAATATGTATTTCATACTACGTATGCATGAGACGACCAATAAGAGTGACAAAAGTTTGATCTTAACTTTTATGTCGTGCGAGACTCTTGAGGAAAAGAGTTCCTCAATTTTTAGTCCCCTCATGACTCTTACTTATTCTCAAGATTTCTATTTAGTATTTGCTATCTTAGGATGTTGCCAATGGTCATGAGTTGATTCGATCTAATTGGACATTTTTAGAAAAGCTAAACTGAAATTGAGAGTTTGAAGGAAAGAGGAAGATGAATTTGGAGAATCACATTGTAGTTTTGTATTCACTAGTTAACCAATTATGATTGTCTTTAGGATAATCATAATTGTGAACACAATATATATCATTGTTTGAAAGAGATCAAGAGAGGTATAAATGTGATCGATCGATCTAGGGTACTACATACTAAATCTACTCAGAGTGTGATACCCATTATGAGCTGCTATATATTCCTAATAGATGTATGGCAACGAGTTCTCAAAGTATGCTGGTCGCACGGATTATTCACCGGTATGAATGTTGAAGAGAGGTAAAGAGAATCATATTCGGCCCACCATGTGTGAGTGTGAGATGATGGTTTTATGTAATGAGCTTAAGGCCCGTTCGCCCATGTTGGGCCTGAAAGCCTGGCCCACAATATTAGGGCCCATGGATGAAGGGATACGTTTCTATTTTTTAGGGAACGTATATAAGGGATGAAAGAGAGAGATGAAGACACCTTTTGACATTTTGTGCATACGTTTTCTCTCCCTCTCTCCCTCCAAAAGAAAAACGAGCTCAAACGGTGACGCCATCTTCCCTTCAAGGCTAATCGATGTCATCGGATTGAACATGATCGGTTTTCTCTTCCTCTTATCGGCGTTGGTGTTTAATCTGTGGCTAACAAAATACGCTCGATTCCGTGGTGTGCTTTAGGATCGGTGATACATGTATTTTCCCGAACTTGTCTTCCGTATTCGTTTTAGGGGTTCGATTTAGTGTCGAATCGTTTTTGGAGAATCCGTTAATCCCAACAATCTTAAACAAATTTCAGTTTCTTTTTGTTGTTAGGAAAAGTGATCTCGAAGTAAGATGTTGGGAAAATGAACTCTGTAGATTGAGCACAAGCCACCACTTCGTTCCATCTCTATGCATCCCCCAAAAATATGCACCCCCCAAAAATATGCACCAGCTAACAGAAACTATAGAGCATCCACAAGCACTCTATTTACTTTTCTTTGTGCCTACGTGGCTCGCCGAGCTCCAAATCAACATAAAATTAAAAAAAAAAAAATTTAAAAATTTTAAAAAAAGTAAAATTTAAAAATTTTAATTTTAAAAATTTTAAAAATTAAAAAAATAAGAAAATTTTAAAAATTTTAATTTAAAAAATTTATAAAAAAATTTATAAAAAAAGAAAATTTTAAAAATTTAAAAAATTTTAAAAAATTTAAAAAATTTTAAAAATTTTAAAAATTTTAAAAAATTTAAAAAATTTTAAAAATTTTAAAAAATTTTAAAAAATTTAAAAATTTTAAAAATTTTAAAAAATTTTAAAAATTTAAAAAAAATTATAAAATAAGAAAATTTTAAAATTAAAAAAAAATAAGAAAATTTTAAAAATTAAAAAAAAAAAAAAAGGGGGTGGGGGAGGCGACGGGCGCGGAGGTGGCGGCGGTGAGGGAGCCCGGCAGCGGCGGAGATCTTAACCCAACTTAATTTTTAAAAAATTTTAAAAATTTTCTTAATTTTTTTTAAAATTTTTGAAAATTTTCCATATTCTGTTCTTAATTTCTGCACTCTATTTGGAGCTTAATATATCAATTGTTATCTACAGAGGATCGAGGTAAACTACCTTGTGTCATTTCACATGAGCTGCACAACAGCAGCGACCCGTAAGGCACCATTTTGAAGGAGATTGGAAAGCTCATCAATAAGAGAGCTATTTGCCAACCCCATCCTTTTGGAGTCTTTGGCAAAAGAGTGCCCCTGTTTAAAACTTATGAAGACCATGACTTATCTTTTCAATGGACAGATTAGCTGAATGACAAGGACATAGTGACACAGAAGTTAACAAGCTATACAGTGACCGCGTAATATATTCAAATGATATTTGACCTTTTAAATAGCTATTTTTGAATTAGAACTCTACCTGATACTGATCAGTGACCTTTTCATGAGTGTCTACATACACATGAACTTGCCAGAGAGAAGTTGTAAAGGCAAAATGAGTTTGAATTGAGAATTAAATATAACAGTCAGTCGTGACTTCCCATTAATTTCCCTTCATTTCAAATGAACTTTAGAGAGTAACATGCATATGAAACCCACATCAAGCTAATATAAAGAATCATCCATCCACATCGAAACACAAGTAAATACTCTCATGCTCAAACTAAGCAATAAAAACACCAACCTTTCCAAGGAATCAGGGCATTCAGCCTTCCTCAATGAATCCTGTTACAATTGGGAACCAGTGGATTCAGCATATTGTCTTGGGGTTCACGCCTGATTCTAAAAAAAATTTATGTTAAAAGTATGGCTTGACAAAGAAAATACATACCGAGTGTTCTGCACCCTTGAGGGTCTCATCATTAAAAGCTTGGACACTCACCTACATATTCGAGAGTTGTCGTAGATACCATTTTGCATCAGAACTTTTGAAGAACATAGTAAGCCATCTAAATTGGGTAAACTTAGAAACATATGACTATGATCTACCTTTCATAATGAAACTGCATAAGATAATTCTGCCGAGTGCTTGACTTAGCCATCACTGAGCCTGTGAACATCCACAAATTCGACCCTGCACAACAAAATCAGACCCAGCACATGGATGAGATAGAATTTCAATTTACCGTTCTTTTCAAGAATGGAAACTCAAAGATAGTTCCAGAAAATTATAAAGCAATCAGGACTGACAGTGGATAACACCAAGCAATAGTCCTCTACATATCATATCCTGAGCTTGCCCCAGATGAACTGCAGTCTCACGGGACAAAAAGATGAAACATCAGACTAAAGGAAAAATCAATCTTATTTATGTAAATTATATATAGATAATCCAAAAAAGAATTTAAGTAATAGTTTCATCTAAGTAGCTAGCCAGAGAAATTCTGAAACCATAAAAGTAAAGCCTTCAGCATTCTCCCAGTCCATCTTTTAAACAGTTTGTACAATAAGAAAGCAGCAGCTTACCCAAAACAGAAAGGAGGAAAATAACCAAGAGGGGTCTTCATATCCAAAGAGAGGGAGGAACCACTAGTACTATCCCATTGAATTCCAACGTCATCACCGGTATGATCAAGCATCTGCACAGGGATGGCATTTCCACTTGGTCCCCCGACAGAAGTTTCAGACAATTTACTCTGGAGATCTGTCTCATAACCTCTTGCGGTTAGATCCCTGTGGTTATTAGCTGCATTACTTCCTCCCTGGCTTAGCCCAAACAGAGCTGTCAACCCATCTCCATCTCCCAACAAATCGCCACCCTGGTCACCTCTGGCTTCTGAAGCGTCATTAGCAAGAGTTTGTGGGCAATTTATGTTGCTGACACCAAAAGGCACACATGAAAAGACATACGTATTGGTGGCTAAGCATCTACTGGCGCAAAAGTAATTCCATGTCCAATACCACCCAACCCATCTTCGGGTCCACTGACATGCACACGTACTCGCCTAAATAAACCATTACCATCACCTTGAGCAGGTTCAGTGACAAATACAGTTCCTATGTTGTTTGGATTGTTCTGATCTTGCTCTTGGATGCAGTAACCAGTCGCAGATACCCCATGAGAATATCCAAATGGCTGTCCACAGGCACACAAAATATTCAAAAGACAGCAGTTCTTGCAAGAATCAGCACCGATTCCTTGTACCCATCGGCTTAGAAGCATCTAGATAATAGCCATTTAATCAATCATCTCAAATAACCAAGGAAGCAACCAATAAAAGGCAACACTTCCTAATATTTCATCACAAAAGTTGCTCCCACAAAAGCTCTATTCTAGTATTCAGCATCGCACCCACACTTTGACGATCCCGAAGATCTTTCCAAATCAATAATCGAACGATTGAAATTCAATTAAGCATGCATTCTAAGTAGCTAATAAACATGGCATAGTGAAATTGCTGAAACTTGACTTGAAGCCTAAAATGTTCATCAACTTTTAGTTACAAAGTGCAGCAACATGCAAGAAGGAAAGAGAGATCTGAGCAAAGAACCTGCATGCAACCATAGGCCACTATCGTTCACAGCTTTGCACGGAAAACCCAGTTCTTTCTAGCTGCTTTTTCACGTTGACGAGAGCTTCAAAAGACACGTTGCAATATAAAAGAGAACCAACCACCTTCAAATACATCGACGAACGGTATCATAATCCTCCCCGCCAATTCCACAGTTCTCTGCTGCACAATTTTTAACCTGCCAGTCTTCCCACAACACAACCCTGCCTCCCGATGAAAGAGTAAGGCATGCCAGATTTTCCCCAGTCATTTGGCATGATGATCCCATTAACAGGAAGAGTTCATCATAGAACGAAAATATACACCCGATGAGGATCGAGGCGCAGCCGAACCGATGGTCTTACCCTTTTTTAAGTTCTTATCTTTTTTTTTTCCTTCTCTTAAGTCTTTTTCCTTTTAAGTTTTTGAGTTTTTCTGATGTAACACTTGGTAGACGCCACATGGACGCCATATGTCACCTCAACGGTTTCACTAATCAAATTAAAAGAAGTTAATAGGGAGATTTGATTGTACTAAGTTTACAAATTTTAAAATTTAATTACACTTTTAAAAAGATTTAATATTCAATTGTATTTTTATAATAGAATTTTAAAACTTATTTGTACTTTTTAAAATAATTTAATATTCAACTGCATTTTTACGATAAATTTTAAAATTTCAAATGAATTTATCCCAATTTTTTAAGGCGCATGCTGATGTGACATCTACTAAATACCTCGTTAGAAAACAAACAGAAAATTTGAAAAGACAAAATGAAAATTGAATTATCGCTTGCTGTTGATCATCATTCATCTTCTACTTTTCAAACTAAAAAAAAAAAAAAATGATAATGACTCGAAGCTTGACAGAAATGAACAAACAAAACAAAAAGACGAAAGTAAGGGGCCGCATGGAAACGTTTGAAACGTGTTTAGTTGCGTTGTTCATTTTTTTTTGTTCTTTTGTTCCTGGAACACCAAAAGAACAAAAAAAAAAAAAAAAACTTACTTCTTGTTCCATAAACAATTTTGAAGAAACGTTTTTTTCTCTTCTTCTTTTCTTCTTCTTTTTTTCTTCGTTTTCTTTGCCGGTCGCCGGTCTCGGCCATGGCCGGCGACCGGCCGTTGAGGGCCGGCGACGCTGTTCGAGGGTCGGCGACCTCGCCGGCCCCGGCGAGGCCGAGCCTCGCCTTGGCCGGGTGAGGCTCGACCTCGCCGTGTGGCGGGCGAGGCCGAGCCTCGCCATGGTTGGGCAAGCTCGAGCTCGCCCAAATCCGGCGAGGCTGCCCAGCCTCGTCGACCGGTCACGGAGGCCAAGAACCGGCCGAAAAAGAAAAAAATAAAAAAGAAAGGAGAAAATGAAAAATAAAATAAAAATATTAAAAAATTAAAAGAAACAAAAAAAGAATAAAATTTACCAAACGTGTTTCGTTCATTTTTTATTTAGAACAAGTTTACCAAACGCGTTTTTTATTCAAAAATTGTTCCCGAAACAGAAACATTTTTTTTTTTATTTCTGTTCTCGGGAACATAAAAGGAACATAAATAAAAACATGCACGCCCTAAATAACTTGTTGATCCCATCATCTGTATCTTGGGCCGTGTGAGATCAAGAGGCCAACAGCCATGGCTGCCGTTCGAGCTCACACTATGAGCTTCGAGCTTGAGAAGATGCCACCACGGCTTGTAGAGCCCGAAGGTCGAGGTCATGGAAAAGCTCAAGTGAAGAAAAAAACGTTCGACTAAGGAAGAATATGTCACATTAGCGCTTCTCTTTTAAAAGAATAATAAAAATTGCCACGTTGACGTCAATAAGTTTCAACCTATTACACAAGTGCTAATTTAGCCTTAAAGTTTTCAATTTTGTCAATTTAGAGCCTAAACCTTTGCATGAAATTTCAACGTAATCCTTTCGATTACTCTTCGATGAAAGTTAATGACAGATTTAGTCCTTCTGTAAAAAATTGACCAAAATGACAATATTTGAATTTCTCGCAAAGGTTTAGAATTAAATTGCCAAAGTTTGAAATATTATGATAGAATTAATATTCATATAATAAATTTAGAACTCATTGGACAATTTCCTCTCAAATTGCATAGAGTTGACGGGGGGATTTGAATGCATCAATCTGATAAGTTTGGCTTTGATTGAACTTTCTAAAATTTTATAACTCAATTACACATTCTCGAAAAGTTTGGAACTTCTAATGCACTTATCTTTTTTTTTTTTTTTTCTTAAAACATGGCAAAAACACTAGCTCTAGCTATTCACACTCAGCTGTGTAGACAAAATGTACAAGCATTAAGAGATCCTAACTTTCCAGCACCAAGGACAGACAATTACATTGTTTTGGACGCCGCCAACAGAGGGATCTCGAACTTGTTCCCCTGCCATTGCAGGAGAAGTCACTCGATCTGGACAATCATCCAGAACATGTCATGCCAGATATCTGAACAAATTGGGGTTGTCTTTGTCTCTCTCCAAATAGTCTCGAGTGATCAAGTCCTCAATCCTTTTCTTGATTGCCTTGAAATCAGGCTGCAATAAAACAAAATCAGTTGATAAAAACTGAAAGAACCAGGATGAAGGTATTGAGTCAACACAGCGTCTAATAAAGACCTTAAACATGCGACCCAACTGCTCAACACACTCCATGACCAACTGCTGATGACCCAAAACCTTTCGACTCTTCATGATACGCACAATTGAGGCATCGATTGCATATCTCCGATCCTTATCAACATCTTCTATCACTTTCTTCTTCTCATCCACAGGAGGAAGAGGAATCTGCATGTTGGGAAATATTAAAACAAGACTGCACTGATAAATTAGGGGAGAAAAGCTAAAACAGGATTGCAATGTAGAAAGACATGGTCAGACAATTCAGGACAATTCAAAAACATTCGGTTATACCTTGATCCTCTGCATTTTGTCAGTGAACTTGGAGTTGAACTCAAAGTGTTCAGTGGGAGCAATGTTTTTTGTGTTTGGTTCTTTGTTAAGGATCGAATCAAGCGCTCGTGAATGGCCGAGAAACATCATTCGACCCACGTTTTCGAAGTAGCGTTCGGACATTCCTCTGTTGGTTAGGGAGTTAGGGTCTGTCTGTTTGGCCAAAAAATATTTTTTTTGCGAAAACTTTTACTCATTTTTTCAGGATTTTAATAGGAAAATGAGTCAACAAAAAATATTTTTTATTAATTTTCTTAGTCAATAGAAAATCTATACATGAATTTAGGAATGAGATTTTCTGCTTAAAAAAATTAATTTTTTTTTTTCAAAATATGATTAGATATCATATTAAACTAGAAACTTTGCGTTTGAGCACGAGAACTCAAAGTTTGTTCCTGAGCCCTTGCCAATGGACTTGGGTCTAGAGGCTAGGCGCTGATCGATCGAGGTCCATCAAGTCTAGGCCCATGCCGAAAAGGTTGGGCTTGAAACCTCGATGCCCAGGCTTGAGTCCATAGAGAATGGGCTTGAGATACTAGTGTCGATGGTCGAGACTACGACTCTAGTACCATTGCCTAGCTCCTTGGCATCTCGACTTGGGTCCATAAAGAATAGGGCTAACACTCCGATGGTCATGTTTAGGTCCCTAGTGCTTGGGCATGGGTCCATTGAGGTCGAGATCTAGTCCATCAAGGCCAAGCCTGTGACTCCAGTGTCAATGCCTAGGCTCATGCTCATTGAAGTCGTACCTATGTCCATTGAGGCCAAGCCTAGGACCCTCATGCCTAGGCCCAAGTCCATTGAGACCAAGCTTACGTCCATAGTGCTCGTACCCTTGTTCCTATACATCGGATTGAGTGCGCAGAGGTCAAGCTTGAGACTGCAGTACTATTGCCTGAGTTCACCGAGGTACCCTCAAGCCCATGCCCCAATCCATCTAGATCAGACTTGGGATCATTGCTAGTGTTCATACCCAAGACCCAGGTGCTCATGCTTAGGTTGGGAGGGTCCATTGAAGCCGAGCCCAAGACTTCGGTGCTCATACTTGATTTTACAGGTACCCATGCGCTAGCCACTAGTGCTTGTATAAGATATGCCTATTTTAAGAAAATCAAATCAGATTTTCCTAACTAAATAATGAGAAATATTTTTCAACTTATTTTAAAGTTTTAGCCAAAAAAAAAACTTTTGAAAAAAGATTTCTATAAAATAAATGGAGCTTTAAATACAGTTTTTTTTTTTTTTAGCAAGCTTTAAATACAGTTCAAACGTCTATCTTTTGCTGTTTAAGAGTACTTTGATTGTAATTTCAGACTCTTATTCTTTTATTTTATTTTTTATCTAGTGCAATCAAATTTTTCTATCAATTTGTTTTATAAACACCGTCAGCATCGCTGAGATCTACGCGGGTAATGTCATATCAACGCCACGTCAACAAATTATGAAAATGTAATATTGAAAAGAAAAAATTACGGAGTTGTTGGACCCTTTGGTCATCAGGCTCTCAACTTCTCAAGCCATCCTCGCCAATGGGCCTTGGGGCGGGGCGCCTGTCTCTCTCTCTCTCTCTCTCTCTAAATTGCTCTTTTATTTTTTATTTTTAATGTCTCGAATAGTTTTTATCATGTTAAGTGCGCTGTGTCATCAATTTATTAATGTAAGAAAAAATAAAATGAAAGAGATGATTGCATGATGAAAAATTTGAAAACGAAACAAATAAGTAATTGGAGTTGTCTTTAAAACCGAAGGAGTGAAATTATTATCAAGAAAACAAATAAATAACAAATGCCGCTTTTGCAAAAATTTCTTTCTCAAATCGATTATTTTTCTAAGCCCCGGTGTAGAAAGATGGCAATTTCTAGTCAATTATTTTTCCCGATGTTAAGAGGGTCATAAAACTCTTGAGATTTTAAGTATTTATGGACTGCCAAAAACAATGGCAATTTCGTCCTGAGCAATAGTGCTATGAGCTGTCAAATTATGTCTTGGACCTTAATATGTCCATAAACTACAACATCTGAATTTTGGGACTTAAAATTTGAGAATACTCCCACTTAGGTAAGTTGACAAGTCGGTTAAAATACATTGTGTGAAGCACAAGATGACCTAGGAGGAACACTTTCGAGTTTCATCTCTTCACTCAAAGCATAAGAGGCTACTATACTAGCTTTATCAGGAGGTAGGCACCTTTGAAGAAGAGATGTAAAGTTTATCTTCCCTGTCCAAGGTCCCCAAGTTCCTAGGTAAATATTTTCCTTCCTTACCTAAGTAGGAATGCCCTTGAATTTTACGTCATAAAATTTAGCAATATTGCTAAGAGTTGTCAAATTATGTCGCATATGGAGTGAATTGGACATGAAAGAATGACTACAATACATACTGGCAATGAAAGATTTTGATTCAAAAGTAAGGCTGGCAATTCGTGCTATGTTATATTTATATGTCAATATGATTGCAAAGTGCCATCATTAACAATAGGAGAAAACGTATCATTTTGAACAGGTTTTGAGTTAAGTAGGGTCATGTCATATAGATTTTGGATCTCTTAATAAATTCCTCCAGCGTTTGAGTCTTGTTCTCTTGTCGTGTGTTAGTGTCTAGATGACAACAAATGCGCAGAAAATGAATCTCTTGGGAATGGGATGAAGTATCGATGGGAGATGTATGCCACGTATGGAATAAAGGAGGCGGAAGAGTGCAAAACTTGTAATAGACAAAGGTTTCAATTTTGCATCCGCCCGACCAAACATAGCATGAGTATTAAATGGAGGACTACTCAGATTAAGCAGATTTTAAATGGAAAGAAATCATCTTGTCACTGATGGAGGGATGCAGAGCAGGTGCTTCTGCACTCGGATGTCACTTGGATGATGCGACAGCACATGGTGGGAGAACATATCACCGAGGATAGCTGGTTCGCTGTCGGTAGAGAGAAAAAGGGTAAAACTTCACATACTGAAAATGACATCAACTAATGCGAACTTGGACAATTTGCAATATCGTGAATGGGTAAAACTCTAAAGAAGGAGAAAGCTAAAATTCCAAAACGAAGTTTCGTGGAAGCTTCGAGGAACACCAAAAACGAAGTTTCGAGGAACACCAAAAGACGCAGCTAATTCAATCAGGCTCGTGCTGAACTAATCTATTACGCATCTCCCCTCCCTCCATCTCTCACATAATAGAGCTTGTCCACCCAAATTTGAGGTGGGGAAAGAAACTAAATGCTTATAATCTTATAAACATGGCTATACACCACCGCATATATTTCTGACTGGCTGAATTCCGGCTCATGAAACAACAAATCACCAGATGGCCGATTGCCAAAACATACGAATGAAACATATCTTACTCCAAATAAACTCGCAAAGGGATTATTGAACAAGCATGAAAAAAGAGCTTGCCTTACTAACTAGAGATGTTAAGATGGTCCAATTGATGCAACTTGCCCATTGGAATAATTTCAATCTTACCAACACAAGGCGAAAACACAAAGTCCACTTGTTCACGCTCGGTCGTGTGGACAAAATGTACAAGCATTGAGGCCCTGCTTTCCCAGCACTGAGGAGAGATGCATTTACACTTTTTTCGGTGCACAACCAGGTCCAACAAAGGGATCTTGGCCTTGTTCCTGTGCCATTCAGGAGAAGTCGTCACTCGATCTGGACAATCATCCAGAACATGTCATGCCAGATATCTGAACAAATTGGGGTTGTCTTTGTCTCTCTCCAAATAGTCTCGAGTGATCAAGTCCTCAATCCTTTTCTTAATTGCCTTGAAATCAGGCTGCAATAAAACAAAATCAGTTGATAAAAACTGAAAGAACCAGGATGAAGGTATTGAGTCAACAGTGTCTAATAAAGACCTTAAACATGCGACCCAACTGCTCAACACACTCCATGACCAACTGCTGATGACCCAAAACTTTTCGACTCTTCATGATACGCACAATTGAGGCATCAATTGCGTATCTCCGATCCTTATCCACATCTTCTATCACTTTCTTCTTCTCATCCACAGGAGGAAGAGGAATCTGCATGTTGGAAAAATTAAAGTACGATTGCGCTGATAAAGGTGAGAAAAACTAAAACAGGATTGCAATTAAAGGTTCATGTAGAAAGACCAGGTCAGACAATTCAGGACAATCTAAAAACAGTCGGTGAAACCTTGATCCTCCTCATTTTGTCGGTGAACTTGGAGTTGAACTCAAAGTGATCAGTAGGAGCAATGGTTTTGTGTTTGGTTCTTTGTTAAGGATCTTGTACTTGGCACATGATAAGGAGTGGAGAAGCCTCACAACATCATCATCAGTCAAATTCAACTGGGTCATTATCTCTGAGTAACTCAGTCTATCAGAAGAGTTGAATAACAACAGAGCTGAGGCCTACAAAGCAATAAAGAGGGGATAAAAAGCTTTCAAGTGAAAAAATACATAATGCAAAATAACAAATCCCAAAGTCTACCAGATCTCAAAATTGATAAAAACAAAAAGTTCAAAGAACATATTACCTGATATGTTGTCACTATCAACTCCATGGTTTTTGGCTCAAATTTACCAATAATGTTACACGTCCCTAATGAATAAATCCATGTTAGCTTTCGATGCTTTGTTTTTGTCTGGTAGAATTCCCTGAAAACTTCAACACACTTTACCTGAAACAACAAAAAATAAATAATAACTTTTAAATCAGAGTGAAGCAATAAATTTCAACCATCAGAAATTGCCTACGAACATCAAACAGAACTTCAAATTTTAACTTAGCCAAAATTCTGCAAGTACCATTTCTGCTGGAAGGTTCAAATCAAAGGACTTGTAACTTGGCCAAAAACCAGTAGTCAGAACCGTGACTGTCAAGTCAATGCCAGGATTTGCATTTGTATTATTACTGAGATACTCTTCAAAACTAGTCTGGTTTTCCTTGGCTAACGTCAAATCCGTAACCTGGAACACAGGGGAGTGAATTAGGAGCATATTGCCGCAGGTGAAACTAGTTCTTAAGAAAGAAATCTAGCAACACCAACCATCCCTTCCATCTTTGATGTGAACTGACCACCGCATTGCTGCTTTAATTTTGTCAGGATACTTCTCTCATGGTCATCATTGGCACTCTTATCAAAGAGAAGTCGTCTAGCAAGCTTCTTCCTGCCAGTTTTGATGATTATTAGTAAGCAGTTTGATGGCATCACCAAGCCTCAATTATAATGGATTACGCCACAAATGGATCCACATAACAGACCCCAGTTAGTGGATGAGGCATTTGTTTCCAAAAATTGATATGGCTAAGTTTCATATTCTAATGCATGGAAATTTTATTTGCAGACATGATTAACATGCTTGATATATATATTCTCAGAGTCACTGTAAATTGATTACAAAAATGATCTCATTTTTCTTTTACTACGGAGTACAGAAGAGAGATGTTAAATAATATATAAGGCAAATCAATCTTGAGAACATACGTTCTTCATCTCGACTATCATTGGCATAAAGACAAGCACAGTAGCCTCAGTAAACTTGCACCCATTACTCAAGGGTCTAGCATCCTATGAAATTACAGTATTCAAGAAACTGATAGAACTAGTTTTGACGTATCTAAATAATAGGTAGAAAACTAGTAAGCCCAATTTCAATATATCATGAACCATCTTCTATACATGCTTGAAATTACAGTATTCAAGCCTCGATTATAATGGATGACAACCACAATGGAATATTAAATGGATACACATAAACAGTAGTGGATGAGGCATTTGTTTCCAAAAATTGATATGGCTAAGTTTCATGTTCTAATGCATGAAAATTTTATTTGCAGACATGATTAACATGCTTAATATATATTCTCAGAGTTACTGTAAATTGATTATGGAAATGAGCTCATTTTTCTTTTGCTATAGAGTACAGAATAGAAATGTTAATCAATCTTGAGAATATAGGTTCTTCATCTTGAAGATCATTGGCATAAAAAGACTAGCATAGTTCCCTCAGTAAACCTGCACCCATTACTCAAGGGTCTAGTATCCTATGATGTTGAAGTATTCAAGAAACCGATAGAACTAGTTCTGATGTATCTAAATAATTAGGTAGAAAACTAGTAAGCCCAATTTCAATATATTATGAACTGTCTTCTATACATGCTTGAAATTACAGTATTCAAGCCTCGATTATAAAGATAGTACCTATAGAACTCAGCAAAAAGATCCTTGTCACTGATATATGCAAGCAGCTTTACTACCTGCAAAAGGTGCAATAACCACCTGTGATACTTAAAAATTGATGCTAGACTACATTACAAAAATTAATGTCCAAACAACAGACCTTCTCAAGCATTTCTTCAGTGGCTTCATCGCCCAATTTTTCACCACTTCCCTTCTTAAGTATATCATCACAATAAGTAGCCAATAGCTCTGCAATTGAGCTTCCACCGACACCCTTGTTGCAAAGGGCCTCAAAAGCCTCCTTAAATGCCTGTAAAGAGGAACATCCAAATGAGTATATATCTCATGTAGCTTTTTGAAATCACTTCACAAGATGTGAACCTTATGGAGAAGGATGTGGTTCTGGAAACGTTCATTCACATATGCCACATACTTATCATGCAGCTTAATCAATTTCCTCACGAAAACCTGCCAACAATGAGCTGAATCAATCTTTTTATTTGAAGAACAATTTCCATCTTTTTGAATGAAGGAGTACTTTTTCCCAAAATAGTGATCAAACTCAGCAACAAATTCAACTAAACTATATCGCAATTAGCATAGAGGATTAACTAACTGCCTGACGCTAATCCTGCTCCAAGTAGCTAGCACCCCGCTTTAAGTAAAAAAACACTAAGCTTACTAGAATCCTAGGTCTCTATTCTGTAAGAAGGATAATAGTCCGACCAGAAAGGGTATCCTAGATAGCCATGGAAAATCAAAATATTCCATTTTCACTAAGGGTCGATGGTGATCTTATGGTTTTAATCACTATATGCATAGCTTGTTTTAATCAATGAATGACATCAGATTTTACTCCAAAACAGTCCGAAATCTTAGCTTGTTTTCTTTTGCCGAGTTAATCCAATTGAGTCTCCCACTGTTTACACAATTAATTCTGGTTCATCAAGACACCACTGAAGGACGCAGAATCATTTTGAGACAAGAGAGCAGAAACTGATGAGTAAAGCAAGCAAATTCAGTATCTGACGATGATCAAACTATACAGAAGAATGGAAGGAGACTTTGCTCATTTGAATGAACTAGAGAAAATTCTGTAAATTCATAAGAAATAGTCAAAGCCATGGACTGATAATTTGAGAACCAACCTTCCTGCTGTCAGCTTCATCTTCTGCTTGTTTGACCAAGTCAGTGCCCTCATCAGTGACATGCTGACATATAAGGTACGAAAAACAAGGTAAAGGATGACAGAGACAAGTGTAACTTAATGTGGATGCAATATGGATGACAGAAAACGGACCTGCTTGAATATGTTAGCGAGCGGATCCAAGAATGGGAGCACTTTCGAGAAAACCCTGACCATCCTTGACAAATTTTCAACCTAAAAAGCATCAGAAAACTTGGTAGGTAAACACTCTAAAAAATATTTAGGACTGGATGTTCATAAAAAGACAAGAGCGGAGCCAGAATACCTCAGAATCTTTGAGTAAATCACGATACCCTGAATACCATGTTACAAACAGTGGGGCTTCACATTCAGACCACAACTCATGTTGAACTTTCTGAAGAAAGAGCAAAAAGATCATAATAGCAAAACTAAAAAGTGCATGGAACAAATTCCATCCGGATCCTGGAATATTCAAAATCTCAACAAGAATCAAAGATATGAACTATACTCATAGTCAACTGCACAAGTTCTTCCACCAACCATTAAAGCCAAAATTAACACATGTAAAAGGGACAAACCTCTAGTAGCTTGGGCTCACTGCTTGAATGCAAGTAATGAGAAACCCTATCTTTCTCTCGTTTTAGGCACTCCTCTGCCTGGGAATCCCAATATCAAACATCAAACCTTATGAAATATCATCATCATCATCATCATCATCATCATCATCAAGATGTAAATGATTAGATAGGATCTAAATTCTTATTCACCTTCAACATAAAATCAGGAAAGGAGTCCTCTGAAATCCAACCTGAAGCTTTACGGGAATAATAAGCAGCAGTATCTTTCAGCAAAGCTGCTTCAAAATCATTCTCATAATAATCCATTTGTCCCATGCCAATCTCCACGAATATATCCAGTATATTCTTCAATAAAGCTCGATCAATTTGCTCGCCTTCACGCTCTTTATCAATCTAATGTAAACAATTTCCGTTAGTTAATTCAACATTAACAACAAAGACAGAAAGGGACTGTAGTTAAGTGAACACAAACATACCAATGAGATCAAAGCATCGCTTACTTTCACCTTTAAATCTTGATATACCTTTAAAAGAGCAAACAATGTACAATAGTCAAATTTTAGTGCGGCATCTATGGAGGAAACTGAAAATGACCGTATCAGAGTCAACCAAAAAATCAATGATGAACTGTTTAAAGGCCACAACTATCCTAGCGTGCAATCTAAGCTAAATCCCACAAAAATAAAAATAAAAAGTAATAAAGAGAACAGCAAATCGAAAGATTGTATAGAATTCATACCAGTCTGCGGAAGCAGGTCAGGCCAACTTCATTAAGGGGTGGCAGTGATCTCCTTGCAATGAAGCGGCGATCTAGATAATAGAAGAAACGAGAAAGCCATCTGACCATAGACTTATGATTCTCCCATCTTTTGACAAGCTCTCTCAACATAAACTCATCATGCTTCTCTCTTAATGATGGCAATACCTAAATTGTAAACCGAAGCATTTTGTAATTGATGAGGATAATAAGAACTAAAATGACTGCAGCTACACAAATGAAAGAACTAGATATAACCAATAAGCTAAATACAGGTACTAACCAACTCTGCATTTGAAGAATCATAATTATAAGATAATTAATTATCAGACCATCCCTCCCCATGCAAAGAAAAAGCAATAAATGTCCCTCCCCCTTCCCCCCAAAAAATAAATACATAAATAAATGCAACCATTACGCCAGCAACTGAGAAAGTCACTGGCATATACAAGAACGTAACTCTAACAATGGGGCTAGATAATAAAACTTCTATAACTCCATAACTTCAAGTTTTCCAGACATGCAAAGCTAATGAAGTAAACTCAAGGGAAAACAATCAACCGATATAACAGGAAAACAATCAACCAATATGGCAGGAAAAGGCAGTCGTGAACAGTAAATCTTCCTCACCGTTGACATGATATACTCTTCAAAAGATTCTCTATACTTGCCATATAGTTGCTGGGAGTAATCATGTGGAGGCTTTTGAGTACACATATTGTAGATAGTACTGGTGGGAGGATTGAGAAGAAAAGGATCAACTATTAGCAAACCAATCAAGACATTAGAATAACAATTCTAAGTATCACAACTCGTGAAGTCACAAATGCAGAAGTGAGGCTTACGTGTAGATCATCATGTATTCTTCCGAGCTGATCCCAGTCTCGGGAAGCCCTTCAAGGATATTCTTGAGCTTCATTATACCCTTTTGCGTAATCTCCCATCCTTGTTCTAAATCAATTGTTTTCCTCTCATTCGCTGCCATCTCCAAAATCTTGTTCTCAACACCAAATCTGCACATAGAAGCTGATTAAGTCATTGACGATGGAAAATTGTGAGTTTGAACCAAATCCAACAATGCAATAAAACCGAGGAAAACCACTCCTCTGCAAGGCCAAAACACATTCTATTCACTGCTTCTAGTACGACAATCACTAATCCACCAGAGAAGTATTTAAATAATTACGAGTATCCCATTAGGACTCTGATTTAAAGTCTTGGACGATTAAACAATGTGCCTTAGCCAAACTCAATATTACCGCTAACATCTTGAGCTGTATCAGCTTCCTAATCTAACGCGGAGCATCTACCCGGCACCTGGAATTCTGACCTCAGATAACTCTAGCTCAAATTCCACAACTTCAGCCTTAACTTCAGTCAACCGTTAACAAAAACACATCAACAAGCTCCCAGAACAGAAATTCCCCCATTCCCACGCTGTTTCCACGAACTTCTAGCTAAAAAAAACAGAGTAAAACCTCACGCTTCGACCTCGAAAGGCGAAAGAAGCCGAAACCAAGGCGCAATCCCTCCGAGAAGAGCACAAAAGATCCGAGGTCGATTAACTCGAAATCAACCGCCGGAATCCGGTGGCGAAACGACGGCAGCCGCCGGCGGCGATCGCGAGCCAAGAAACGAGATTGCAAAGCAGAACTAGAAAAACCAGAGAGAGAGAGAGAGAGAGATGATTGGGGAATTGAGAGATTTGGAAGTGCAGAGATCGGATACCTTGGCGAAGAAGGAAAAGGCAGATGGAAGCAGAGCCACCCAGCTCCCCAGCAGAGACGAAGCAGAGTGTGGAATGGAATTTGGGTTAGTTTATTTTAGCGGAAAATCAATCATTTTTAAAAAGAAATATTTTCAATAAAAAGTAATCATTTATTTCCCTGGTGAAAATTAATGAATAATTTTTTTTTTTACCATCAACAAAAATATTTAGAACATAAATTATTATGATGACGAAAACATTTATTTATCAACTTATTATTTCAAGATGACATAATTAATCGTTTTTTGGAATAATATTTTTTAAATCATTTATTCTATGCGAAATAAATGAAGTAATACTAACTAACTACCATAAAATCCCAAATCTCTATCTTCGAATTCCAAGTCGAATCCTCCAGTACAATTGAGTTCATCCCTTTCTCAATTGTCATTGGTTATCCAATTGCTAATAATGGTAACATTAGGGCGTTGCCCTAACATCACCCCACCATGACTAGACATTTAATTTGTGGAGCATGAACAACTAAGAGTTCTATGGTTTTTCTAATCAAAAAAATTTAATCACTCGAAAAGGCTTTGTACCACCTTAGAAAATGCCAATTTAAAAGGACAACATGTGAGATAAAATTCCAATTACTTTGCTGGGCGATGGAAAATCATTTCATGTTCGTGATTGTGCTAACATCTTAAATCTCGAAGTTCAAGAAGGGCCCAAAGGTATCGATGCTTAGGGACCGATATGATTCTTCCTGTTCTTTTGATTCACGAATCGCCCAACAGCAGCCTCGATAGCAAGTCTTGGTTCGTAATAAATTAAGAAAAAAAACCAATAGAAATCAATCAGAATTGTGACGGCCCACATAGATCTCCAGCTTATTGGTTGTGGCTCTCTCTATGTTTCATGGAATCGATAAAAATAAGATGGTTTGACAAGTTAAAAGGGCATAGTGGGAGTATCACGATGAAGATCCCTTGTCCGCTATGGAATGTTCAATCCGAATCATAACTGCTTTCGCGATGATCATGATTCGAAGTCAAAAATTAGCGATTTCGCTTATGCAACTCAACCAAAGTCCTAATGATTAGGAAATCTCTTCACACAATGACATTATAACTTAAGCAATGCAGCATGGGCCTTTTGGAGTTTCATTTGCGACTTAAACTGAACTTGTGACCATGCAATTACAAGACCTTCGCTTCTAAAGTCAAACAAGTAAAATAGTAGTGCTTCGCTTATAAAAAGAAGTGTAAAGCCACCAAAAATCCTAAAATATGTCGATTGTGACACATTTTCATAAAATTTTTCTATGACACCAAAATTCCAAAATTTGTACCTATACGATACATTTACCCTCCATCGTTAATGAAAACCGTTAAAAATTGTCAAAAAAAACAAACGGTGTTGGCCATGTGGCGTTGTCTCATTTGAAAAATCATCTAATAAAATATTGATGGAGGGTAAATATGTCACTTTGGTACAAATTTGTGATCTTTTATATCATAAAAAAAAAAATTAGTGTAAATATATTACGATGGGCATAGTTTGAGATTTTTATGTTATAGAAAGCATTTGGGTAAATATCTCAGGGTGAGCAAAGTTTTGAGTTTTTTTTTTTTTTTTCGTAACTTTTTCCCTAAAAGGGAGGGAAACAATTCAAAAATGGCAAGGGAATTGACCGCAGTATTGCAATTTTGATTATCACATAATATTTAGATAATTTTTCCAATAAATGTATTTATCCTAGAATGCTGATGTCCAAATTGTAAATATAGCATCTTAATTGGATACACTTTTTCCTAGGTTAATTCCCTAAAAATCCCAAACTTTAGGTCCAATCTTAAATTTGCCTCAAACTTTTTCTATCTTAGAAAAAACCTAAAACTTTAGGTTTAATCCCAAATTTACCTCAAACTTTTCTTTTGTCTGAAAAAAAAAAAAAAACTAAACATTAGGTCTAGTCCCAAATCTATCCCAAATTTTATTTTTTCTAAAAAAAGATCACCAAATTCTTATATGTTCTCAAATTTACCTCATGTTCTAGTCTCAACTTAACGTGGCATTTCTACATCGATAATAAATACATATTAGCAAGATGAAATGGAAAATTATTGTCAAAATAAAACCGTTCTAGAATATAAAATTGGGGACAACAACATGTGACTTTTGGACAAAGGTCTAATAGTGGCAATTTTAAGACTAGTGTAAAAATTGATGATTTTTCGACAAAAAATATTGGGGTGATTTGGGATTATACCAAAAGTATGAGCTTTTTCCCAAGATAGAAAAAAAGTTTGGGGCACATTTGGAATTAAGCTTAAAGTTTGAGGTTTTTTCTAAGCTTAAAAAAAAAATTATGGTAGATTTGAGACTAAACCTAAAATTTGGGGTTTTTTTCTAAGATAAAAAAAAATTTATGATAGAATTAGAGCTCAATCCAAAGTTTGGGATTTTTTAGGGAATTAGTTCCTTTTTTTTTTCCCATTGATCTTATGTTCTTTAATGTACGAAAATCACTTCGGGGAGTAAAATACTACTTTTTGCTGCTCAAAACGAGAAAATTAATTTTTCGGTTCTTCTTTCGCCTTTTTCGCTCGAGGAGAACCGCCCCAAGGCATCATCTTCCATTTTCCTCCATAAAATTTCTCCACCTCGTCGGGAACGGAGCTGATTCCACCCCTTCCTCTCTCTCCCTCTCTCCGCCATCTTCATCTTCACCGTCGTCGAGCAATCGGAACGGGGACGAACCCTTCGACTGCTGCTTTTGGAGGGCCCGAGTTCTTCTTCTCTTCACTTGGTATGAAGCTTTTTCGGAATGCCCACCACCTGTTTGATTAAATGCGCCTGAGGAAGAAGGGGTTTTTTTTTTTAGAGTGTTAGATCGTCGAAGATGATGGTTTATGAAGGGTTCAAGGACATTCTCAAGATTCAGAAGTTCAGGAGGTTCGTGGGTTACTCTGTGTTCTATTGCTTCACTGCCGTCTTGAGCTACGCTTACACCAACAACACGTGAGTCTTTGCTATCTTTTTCCCGACTCGTTTGAATAATTTTCTCTACCGCTGTTCGGATTCCGAAGCTGATTCTTGTAATCTTCGTCGTCGTTGTTGCAGTACTAGAGCTGGGTATTCTAGAGCAGACCAGTATTATGCGGCTTACCCGGCTGGAACCGAGTTGTTGGGTGATTCTGATAAGGTCAGTTGGTGCTTTGTTCATGTGGCACTTTCTACCTTGTACTGCATTTTTTTCTTGGTTGTTTATGATTTACAACTGATGCCTGATTAATGAATTTGGGTATAGTTGTACAAAGCCGCTCTTGGCAATTGCTTCGAAGCAGAAGAGTGGGGTTCCATTGAGTTCTGCATCATGTCCAAGCACTTCGAGCGCCAAGGAAAAGCGCCATATGCGTATCATGCTGTAAGTGACTGGCTTCCCAAATGTCAATATATGCGTTTGCTTTTGCATTCCTCTTGTTTAAGGTTACTCCTGTCATGATGAATGTGCTGTTATTGGTGGAGAGGATGATTCAAGAGTGCCTTGTTCTATTATGGACCACGTTGAAACCACAATGGTTGACTGTTACAATCGAAAGCGGGAATTTTTTTTCCCCTTTTGTATTGTTGTGTATGTATGGATCAGAAAATCCCAAGCTTTTGGAGATTGAGGAAACAATTATTTTCCCTTGCTTTGCTAATTTGAAACAAATGGTTTTCGTTTCTCATCTTAATCGTCCTTACCATGCGGGCCTTTGTTTTGTGGCCTGACGGCTTGACTGATGTTCGAGTAAAAAAGTGGTTGCCCTCAGGGAAATGCTTTGACACTACTGTGATTGTTGAACTGAGTCATACTAAAAGTCAAGAACTAAGAGGAAAGAATAATATCTCATTCATAGATTAGGTGTCCAGTGTCATTTTCTCTTATCCTAATGGTGCAGCGAAACTCTTAGCAACCGTCATCAAAGACTTGAAACTGAAACTTGACATTGCACGATTAAGCTGCTGGTGCATGGCGGGGTTGTGCAGATCAGGATCCATAGCTGGTTCTGATTCTTTCATCTTAAAAGATAGGATTCTAGTACAAATCAAGGATCTAAGATCCTGAAAAATTGTCTAACTGAAGCTTGTGATGCCAATTAACTTTGTTATACATAATTAAGTGCATATAAACCTTTAAAAGAAGGAATGAAGATAAAAGAGGGAGTTCTCATTTGAGAGGTCAAGGTTTTAATCGTAGTATACACAAATTCCAACTTAAGCACACTCTTGCATTTAAAGTGTCAACTTCGCACTGCAAAGCTCATTGCTCCTCATATTTGGTCTCTGTTTTTCTATGCTGCAGCAATATATGGCACACCTTCTCTCCCTTGGACAACTAGATGGATCTGGATAGAGGGAAAATGCTGATACTGCGGGATTTATTTGTTGGACTGTGTAAAGATTAAGTTGAGGATAGAGGGAACATCTTTCTGTTTGGATTTGTTAAAAATTGTAAAACCAAGAGCCCGTGGCTTAGTTTTATGATTAATATGCTGAATGGTATTAGTTTCATCATCTAATAGTTCCGAAAATTAAGTTTTAAATAAAGAGTATGATTTGATCGTGCTATTCAGGGGTTTTATCATTGTTCTGATCAATTTATGTTGCCCTGTTTTGGATTGGTATTCATTCTGCATCCTGTTTTCTATTATTTGCTTTCATTGTGCATCCAAAGTTATAGGATAAATTCCAGTGGTGGTGACTGGCTTCCCAAATGTCGATATACATGTTTGCTTTTGCATTCCTCTTGTTTAAGGTTACTCCGAGTCATGATGAATGTGCTGTTATTGGTGGAGAGGATGATTCCAGAGTGCCTTGTTCTATTATGGACCACGTTGAAACCACAATGGTTGACTGTTACAATCGAAAGTTGGAATTTATTTTTCTTTCCCCTTTTCTATTGTTGTGTAATTGTTGTGTATGTATGGATTAGAAAAAACCAAGCATTTGGAGATGGAGGAAACAATGAATTTCCCTTTATTTGCTAATTTAAAACAAATGGTTTTCATTTCTCATCTTAATTGTCCTTACCATGTGGGCCTTTGTATTGTGGCCTGACAGCTTGACTGATGTTTGAGTAAAAAACCATTTGCCCTCAGGGAAATGCTTTGACATTACTGTGATTGTTGAACTGAGTCATTTTAAAAGTCAAGAACTAATAGGAAAGAATAATTGCTCATTCATAGATTAGGTGTCCAGTGTCATTTTCTCTTATCCTAATGGTGCAGTGAAACTCTTAGCAACGGTCATGAAGGACTTGAAACTGAAACCTGACATTGCACAATTAAGCTGCTGGTGCATGGCAGGGTTGTGCAGATCAGGATCCTTAGCTGGTTCTGATTCTTTCATCTTCAAAGATAGGATTCTAGGACAAATCAAGGATCTAAGATCCTGAAAAATTGTCTAGCTGAAGCTTGTGATGCCAATTAACTTTGTTATACATAATTACCTGCATATAAACCTTTAAAAGAAGGAATGGAGATCAAAGGGGGAGTTCTCGTTTGAGAAGTCAAGGTTTTAATCCTAGTATTCACAAATTCCAACTTAAGCAGAGTCTTGCATATGGAGTGTCAACTTTGCACTGCAAAGCTTGTTGCTCCTCATATTTGGTCTCTGTTTTTCTATGCTGCAGCAATATATGGCACACCTTCTTTCCCTTGGACAACTAGATGGATCTGGATAGAGGGAAAATGCTGGTACTGCGAGATTTATTTGTTGGACTGTGTAAAGATGAAATTGCAGGATAGAGGGAACATCTTTCTGTTTGGATTTGTTAAAAATTGTAAAACCAAGAGCCCGTGGCTTATTTTTATGATTAATATGCTGAATGGTAGTAGTTTCATCATATACTAGTTTCGAAAATTAAGTCCTAAATAAAGAGTATGATTTGATCTTGCTGTTCGGGGATTTTATCATATGATTTGATCGTGCTGTTTGGGGATTTTATCATTGCTTCTGATCAATTTATGTTGCCCTTTTTTGGATTGGTATTCATTCCGCATCCTGTTTTCTCTTATATACTTTCATTGCGCAGGATAAATTTCAGTGGTGGTCATTAGTCATTTTTTGAGTTGTTTACTGAACTTTGATTTAATCACCAAATGAACCAAACTTTCAGTTTCTTACAGTTGTTGCACTTTTTCCAGAATCCAACTTATTTCCAACAAAATGCTGAAACGTTGTGCTTATGTGACTTGGCATTCTAAAATTTGGCCACATATCAGCCACGTCAGTAGTTCATCGAGGAAATCGGCTGGATTTCATTTGACATACTTCAATTGATTTATTTATTTTTTTTAAAGATCACCGTATTGAGTGATTGAAATCAAAATTGAATGATCATCCAAACTTCAATGACCACAAATGGAGGAGAGCTCAGTGAGAAAGAGGGATGGATATTGTTCCTTTTTTTCTGGTGAAAGCTCTTTATCATCTGGAGCTGCAAGATTGTCCGGAGCTGTCCTTTGTGTTCCCCATCTCGACAAGAATGGGAATATAAACGCTGCAAGGGTAACAAATGATGATGTATAGGAGTTCCACCTACTTGAGGCTCAAGGCTCATTGGAAAGTGACAAGGGACCATGGTAGGCCGATGAGGCTAGAGTAGGTGTTGGGGTTGCGGATGAGCTTGCGCCACACCATGATGAGGATGAGGCAAGTCATGATGCTCGCCGGGGGCATCTGCTCCCTGCCCTTCCGGCCACCGCTGCCGCCTAGCTGCTCCGCCACCCCTGCGGCCTTTGGGTGCAGCTCCGCCGTGGAGCTCGCTCCTTGTTCTCTCTCTCCTAGTCTCTTTCCCCGCCTTTCCCACTGAAGCTGAAGTCATCCCCGCCCACCCACGCCCTCAGTTTCCGCAACCGCTTTACATCATCATCACAACCATGTAACGTTCGAAATTTAATATTTAGTAAAACAGAGGGACATAAAATTTTGTAATGCGAGCCAAACATAAAATTACTAATTAAAAACAATTCCTTAAGTAGAAATCGTGTGGCCTCTGATAGCAAGATTAATCATTAAATTAATCGAGTTGATAACCAGTCACATATAAAAAAAGGGACAACTTCTGGTTTCGCCATTGGGTGGGTGGTCGGCGACAATCATCCGGATCTCCTTGGCGCCCTGATCGGACCGTCCAGATTGCTCCGACGGTCCGAGTTCTGTCCCCCTGAACACGTGGAGCCCGCCCCCTTGGGAAACCGGCGACGTGCTGGAGCTCCACACAAACATGTGGAGCTCCTTGGCGTCGTGGTTGGCTTTTCATTCCTGCTTTGGCTGCTGCTGCTGTTGCGCGTTCTTGCTGTTTTTGGTGAAAGCGGATGCGATTTCTGGATTCGGAGCTGGGTATGCGGTCGGAACCGTCCGCGCCGGGTAAACCCGAATCTTGGAGACGGCTCAGACCGTGCCATTGCCGCCGAGTTCTCCTCGAAATTTGATGGCTTTGGGTCGGGCCGCACGAGGACTGGACAGAGTACGGATCCGACCCAAAGTTGGACCGCCTCGGGGCCAATCCCATCATGGAGGAGAAGTCCGACTGGTTGAAGTTGGAACTCCTTGGGGTCCGGTTCTGGGACGAACCGAGGCTGTAAATCTCGGCGCCGGTGAGGTTCGAGGGCCTTGGGGTCAGCCCGGCGAAGGAGCCGGGGCCGAGTGACCTCCTGGATGAGTTGGGCTTCCGGATGATGACATGGAGCTTGTTGTCGTTGCCGATCTCGTCGTTGGTCTTGAGAAAGTTGCGGCCGTCGAGGGACACGACATTGGTGATGGAAGAAATTTGAAAGTGAAATACTCGCAACTCACATGAATGAGAGAAGGACATAGATAGACTTTTCGTTTAATTCATCTTATTTCATCTTATCAAGAACGATTACAAGACTCCCATATCTATAGACTCCTTACACGACTTTTACTCTTCCTCATAAATAGCTAGTGTTCCGAGGAGATTAAGCCCTAGGAACTTTCAAAAGACTTCGAGACACAAATAGACATAATATAGAAATACGAACAATCTTATTAAAAGTAACACTACTATAATGACTCTTTTTCAATGCGTATATCGAGCAATCTTCGGCATCAACTCTAGAATATTGGCAATGTGCTAATTGATTGACATTGGTAACTCCTCCATTGTTATCGGTAACTTGATAATTTGACATTTTAATAAATTTGGTTTAATTTTCAACACTTTCCCTTAAACCAAATTCTCTTCCATCAATCATCCCAAGCAAACTCTTGAACTTCCAAAAAGTATCAACTTGAGGGATTTAGTGAAAATGTTTCCTATTATGTCTCGTGTCTTCACATGCGACACTTCAATTTCTTTCTCTTTTACCTATTCTCGAATGAAGTAATATTGGACACCGATATGTTTGTTTCGTTCATGAAAAACTGGATTTTTCACCAAAGCAATAGCAGAAACATTATTAACAAAAATCTTTGTTGCTTTCTTTTGCCCCACATTAATATATTTGAGTAGTCTTCTCAACCATATTGCATGACAAATACATAAGGATGCAACTACATATTCAGCTTCACATGTCAACATAGTAACATTGGATTGCTTCTTTAATGATCACGTCAAAGCAGTGTCATATAAGAAAAATACAAAGCCCATAGTACTTTTTCGATCATCGATATCTCCACCATAGTCACCATCCGAATAAGCTCTAAGCCGAAAGGATTTAGACCGATAATAAGGTAAGCCATGAGTAACAGTACCTTTGATGTAGCAAAGTATTCTCTTTGCTGCTTTAAGTGATTTCGATTTCCACATGTATCGACTCACAATTAAAACATTGTATATGATATTTGGTTTTGTACATGTCAAATATCTCAAACTCTCAATCAAGCTTTGATAATATGTCGAATCAACATCGACAACATTTTCAAACTTCTAAAGTTTGGTTCTGTACTCCGTTGGTGTATTGGCCAGCATACAATTCTTCATGTTAAATTTTTCAAGGAAGGGAAAATGAAATAATTGTCAAGTAACTTACCAAAAAAACTAATAATAATAATAATAATAATAATAATAATAACAACAATTGTCAAGTAGTGGAGCCGACAGTCTTGGATGCAATCGCTAGAGGTAGCTGCAAAGAAGTGGAGGTGTAACTGTCAAGTAATGGAGTCGACGATATCACAATTCGCCTCTTGTAGGTAAGGATCGCTGAGTTGCAAGAGCCGCATAAAATATGTTTGGTTTCTTAGCAATCGTTGTCAATTGTCGCTTGTAGGCATAAACTTTTGAATTGTAGTTTATATAGAGAACGGCCAATCAATTAAAGAGCACTAGTTGTTCATCTATACTTTCATATTATCTTTACATTCCAATATCCTTTCTATGGCTGGCAACTGCTGTTTCCAATTTTTGTACCTTTAAATTTTTCATCATTTACCTTTCTTGTCTAAGAATCGACGATGGACCATTAAAAACATCCGCCGGTTCTTGAACGAACTGTCATTTTGAACGTATCGTTGTGCTCCCAGCAAGGAGTTTAAAGTACTTGCACTTCAATATCTAAAAAATGCATTTCGTTCTGCATCCAACACGGTCTTTCTTACGTATCTCGGTTTCAATTATTAATGTCGATAAGGGGTGGTAGCATTCATCGCTAATCAGAGCTGTTTCGGTACCCGTGCGCAATTTAAATGAGCTTGAGATTTATCGTCCTTCTTGCCATTGTTCTCGCTTATTCTCGATCAAGCTTCATGCACTCAAAGGCAGAGAGAGAATTCCGCGACGGTCTTTTATAGCTCATTCCGAGCAAGTCCCATCACTATTGCCTTTTAGGTGCTTTGTGCTTACTTAATATGAGGGAAAATGGAACAAACGGTCCTCTAATTTTGAACCAATATGTAATGTAGTCTCTAAATTTTTAATTTGTTTAATGTGGTCTCTGAACTTTAGTCTAATGTGCAATGTGATCCATGAACTTTTAATAAATGCTCAATTTAATTCTTGCATTATATAAAAATGTTCAATATTATCTCTAAACTTGAATTAATAGAATGGCATTATTGAATATTTTCATATAGTTCAAAGACTAAGTTGAACATGCATAAAAAATTCAATGACCACATTGAATGAATTAAAAGTTTAAGAACCACATTGCATTGGCTATAGTTCAGGGATCTCATTGAATAAATTCAAAATTTAAGAACCACATTGCATATTGAATCAAAGTTTAAGGACTATTTGCGTCATTATCCCTTAATATGGTAATGAATCATCATACTTTATGCTCCGTATACTCATATTTGGTCAAATTTTGCAAAACTAGGTGACTAGCCTATGTTCGTCGTGACCGCAATGGCAGCGATTATTGCTAGTCAGGCCTTGATCTTGGCTTCCTTTTCCATAATCAAACAGTCCATAGCGCTCAAGCATTTCCGATGAGGGAAGGCGGACACCTTAGAAGAGCTCAAAGGTTGAATTTATTGTTTGCTATATGTCCTATAGTAACCATGTAATAGTCACATGCTAAGGATTATTTAATGGCAAAGATATATTCATTCGTCGTCTTATTTATGCAAATGAGTCCATAAAATTAGTTGGGACTGAATCTATTCTTATGTGTGATAGGTTTACTGTTATGCCAAATCTTTAAATAGTCCCTAGTTGATGGATCATTGATTGGATATTGCTGATTCTGTTGAAACCAATGTGTTCTCAAGCATCACCATTTAGTATTGGATGAGGGGATGATGAGTCATAAATTATTAAGTATTATAATATTCGAGTTAGAATATAGGTGCTTGTTTGTGACATTATATTGAAAATCCTTGGTTGGGATTGTAACAAAGAATGAACGGTACACGTCTCATAGAATACATGTCAATTAGATTTGGGCATATGATCGAATTGGTGACTTGACAAATAATTCCATGGCCTTTATTTGATTGGGACATGGTGAGATAGAATGATCAAATTGCTTGGTCGCCAAAGTTGACAAGTTTATTTTGTTTTTGAAACTTTGACACTATCTAGGTAGTCATGCTAGATATCACTCAAGTTTGTAGAAACCAGAGATTGATCATGATAATAAGTTCTTTTGGTTGTGCTAATGTGTTAGTATAAATCTTGTTGCTAACTCAGTGATGAACTTAGGGATGTCACATACCATAACAAATTAAAATAACTTTTGAATGAGAGACAATATTGTAACTATGTTTGCAATTGAGCTAATTAGATTGAGTTGGGTTGAAAATAAAAGATTTGAAAGGTGTTTCGGACTTTATGGCTGAATAAAAAATCTAAAGCAGGTTTTAGACTTTAAGACCGAATCAAAGATTTAAAGTGGGTTCAAATTCAACGACCGAATTAATAATTTGAAGTGAGCTCAGAATTAATAGCTGTATTAATAATTTAAAGTGTGTTTAAAATTAATAACCAAATTAATGATTTGAAATGGTTTTTAATGGTTAAATTAAAGATCTGAAACTGTTTTAGATTAAATGGTCACATTAATGATCTAAAACAATTTTAAAATCAATAGGTGGTGTAATTATCTGAAATGGTTTTATATTCAAATGACCAATTAATATTCTGAAACTGTTTCAAATATAACGATCAAATAAAGTATTGTAATAGTTACAAAATTAATGCCCAAAATAAGGACTCATAAATGGTTACAAATTAATGCCATAATTAGTGTTTGAAACGGTCTCAAAACTCATATTCCTCATAAGATACGGCCGAATTAATTATTTGAAATGGATTTAGAGTTAATGAGTTGATTTACATGTGATCTAGGACTAGTTATAAAAAGGAAATTGAGAGAGTAGATCACAGGATAATTGACAATTGACAATTGAAAGTGTTGATAGTGAACAATCAAACCATTTATACATGAGAGTGATTGCTATCACAATTATAATGGTGAGATCTCTCAATTTCTCTTTACTATTCAACATGAGATTGGTGGTGTGTTTGAACTATAGGCTCAATATTTGTGGGGTTGAATCTAAGAAAGTTAGAACAAGTAATACTAGAAAACATCATACTTTCGTGATCAAAATTCCAATAACATCAGACTCAATGTTACTGGGAGATCAAACATTCATAGTCAGAATCTAAAGAATGTAAGAATCAATGCCACGAGGACATCAAATGTTTGTAGTCAAATTCTGAAGAACATCATAACCAAATTTTTGGAGCACGGTACAAGGGTAATGCGATTTGCCCCTTTATCACTTTTGTGTGCTTTTATTAAAATGCACAAACAATGCTTTTGAAATACGTGTATGGGCGTTTTTACTTATGCTGAGAATTAGACTTTGATTTATTCTACTCATGCACGTATTCTTGTTTATCGAAACAAATCCCAACATCTACATCTTGGAGACAAACGCCTTCCTCATGTTGGCATGCGTGCGGATTACTCTTTGGTTCAAGAATACTATCAAGCTTGGAAATGCTGTTATGGTAAGGAAAGCTCAAACATATCTCCTAAATAAACAATTTAGACACTTCTTTTCTTTCATTTTGTTAGGGAAAAATACACTAAAAGTACCAAAAGTTGTGTACAACATTCACTTTAGTGCCAAATGTTTTTTTTTTAGATCAAGTAAGCATTACTTTTTTTTAAATGATCACTTAAGTACCAACTCCGATTTGGGTTGTCGGAAATCTTACGTTTTATATTTTATTAATTTCTTAGTTCTACATGGCTCACCGGCATGCTTAGTCAGCATATAATCCCTAAATGACATTGTCTAAAGTTGCAAATAGTGATAATTTATTTGCTGAATTTTATTTAAAGTAATTATTTGAGTGTCAAATTTTGTTTAAAGTGATTAATTTAATACCAATCATTATTAAAAAAGTTATCAATTCAGTACCAAGCATGCCACATGAAAATGCCATGTGGATTGAACTTTTAAAAATTTGCCAAGTCATATTATAATTTTAATTATAAATGTCACATAATCCATTTGGCTGTAATTTCTCATCGTTGGCACTTAAGAACGTGTTTGGTAACGTTTCTATTTTCGAGAATATATTTTTTTTCAGAATTTTTTTTCCTATTTCAATTTCCGGAAATAGTTTCGAGTATTTTAAGGCATTTGGTAATTATATAAAATTTATATCCTCAAAATAGAAATACTTTTGATACGACCCCAAATATTTTTGCGACATAGAATTTCTTTAGATTTATTAATTATTTTATTACATTTTTTTCTTTTTCTTCTCCTCCCTCTTAGCCGGCCACCGACCTTGGCCATGGCTGGTCAGCAACTAGCTAGACGAGGGTCGGTGAGGTCGTCAGCCTCAAGGGAGCCATGGCGTGGCTCGATGAGGCTCGACCTCACTCAGCCACCGTGAGGTTGGACTCGCCCACCTAGGCAACACCGACCTCGTCGTGGTCGGGTGAGGTTGAGCCTTGCCCCGCTAGGGCGAGACTCTAGCAAGGTTGCCGGACCTCCTTTGGTCTGTCATCGGCCAATGCTAAGGCCAACAACCGGCTGGGGGAAGAAGAGAGGAAGAGAAAGAAAGAAAAGAAGAGGAAGAGAAAGAAAGAAAAAAAAAACTTATTTCTTGAGTTGTTCTCGAACAATAAACAATTTTGTTTTTGTTTCTTATTTCTGTTCCAAATTTATTCCCGGAACAATTTGTTATCAGGAAAAAAAATTACCAAATGCATTTATGTTATATTTCTGTTATGGAGAATAAAAAAATAGAAATAGGTGTTCCCGAGCATTACCAAACATCACATAAGTTATCGTTTTTTTCTCCGATTTGGCACTTAGGTGAACCAATAAAAAATTTTGACACTAAAGTGAACGCCGTACACAACTTTTGGCACTTCTAGGGGGCGCATGATAACCAAAATTTATGTTCCGAAATAGTTTTTTTGTTCCGCACCTATTTGGAAGAGAAATGTTTGATAAACTTATTCTGTTTTCTATTTCTGGAATAGATTTCTATTCCAGAAATAGATTTGGAAGATAAATCAGAAATAGAAAAAATCTACTTCTCTATTTCAGAAACAGAAATCAGAAATAATTTCTCCCACAAATCCTAATTTCGGTAACTCTCATCTCCTCTACGACGTCTTGCCTCCTCCTCCTCCTCCACCGATTGATGCTCGCTGCCACCCGCCATCGGCCGCCGGTCGTTGGCCCCGTCACCACCGCCAGCCACCGCCACCTGCCACCGGCCGTTGCAGGTCACCGCCGCCCGCCGTCGGCCGCCGCCGCCAACTGTCGGCCGCCGCCGCTGCCGGTCGCCGCCGATCGCCTCGCTCGTGTGGTCGCTGGCCGCTGGTCGCGTCGCTGGCCGCCGCCGACGACCCGAAAAGGAAGAAATTTTGTGTCGTTATCAAACGAATTTCTATTTTTAGAGTAGAAATTTTGTCTCGTTATCAAACGATTATTTTTTCTTAGAAACTCTTCTAGAAATAGAAATAGAAAAATCTATTTTTGTTCCATAAATTATTTCTGGAACAGAATGGTTGTCATGCACCCTCTAGTGTACTTATCCCATTTTGTTCAATGACAAGGCTAGTTCGAGCTTAAGGTTGATGGCTAGACTAAATTAGAATCGTGAGGATTTTGATTAATTGCGCTTATTGCTACGATTAATCAAGTTGTTTTAGCTCTAGCGAGTTGTTGCAATTAATTGACTGATCATCTCTGTCCTTACGACAGTGTTGCTTTTCCTTTCGATTATTGCTGTAACAGGATAGCAGTTGCCGTGGTCTTTGCAAGTCTGACTCTCCTCCTGATCACGATGATCGTGATATGGAAGACGAGCATCACAATCTTTACTCATTGAGCTTCTGCTTCTGAGCTTGGTTTGTAACTCGCTTCGCCATTCGCTGTCCTAAGGATGACCATCCTGTTCGGATGGAACTGTGGGTAATGAAACAAGTGCATTTCGAACTCAACAAGGAGGTCTCCAGCGAGGAAGCCGGCAAGACAGCATCCAGCAGAGAATCTGCTGGATCTTGGATCTCGGTCTGTTCTATGCGGAGATTGTCCACAGCATTTCACTGAGGTTCGCTCACTAAGCTGCGAACGCACCGGCACTGCAATTGGTGCTAGTGTTCATCTTGATCAAGTTGCCCTACGAGCTCAACATCTGCCGATGCATGGTCAAGTGCGGGTACAGAGATTTAAGGATGGAATGCGAGTTGCTCGAGATGTTGAGGAACCATTTGAAGGAGTTCATACACGAGGAAGGGCTCTAGATTGCCTTTTCCGGAGAGGGATCAAAATGAAGAGGTAGCGATTGGCGAGGAAGTGGCAAAAGAGGCTGGATTGGTGGATGGGGGTGCTCAAAGAAGGGGGGTATTATATACATGGTGGGTGAGAACAAAATCGTGGCTTCGAGCCGGTCCGGCATGGCGAAGAAAAGTGCCCATCAACCACTGGTTCAAGTGGATCGGGATGTTTGGCAGGCAGCCAGGATGTCGCCTTCAAGATCCCATGGAAGAGGCTTATCGAAGTCCGGATTACTTACGAGATATAGTGATCGCAGTTTGGTTTATATTGTTGATCATAATGCTACAAGAGCAGATGTAATTTGCAAACAGATAGTCTTTTTTTACATTGGCCATGCATTTGTAAATCCACTAAACTAAAGGGCTATGATTAGAAAGTGTGATCAACAGTGATGTCTTCAAGAAAAACACTTATAATTCAATGAATCAATGCCCTTTTATTTGAATGGTCCTTGAATTTGTGCTCATTTTTCAATGTGATCCCTTACAAATTTAACGGTCTAAACAAGTGCCTTTTACTCCAGAGATCCAATCTTGTAGTCATGTTAGACCTCACGTGTCATGTAAAACTAATATAAATCAAATGGTTATTTATCATCTCAATCGTTTTCCTTTCGGTTTTTTAAAACTATTATGATGAAAGAACCTACCCCACCTAAGAGAGATATGTAACTAATCAATTAACAGTCACAATAGCAGATATAAGCATAAAGAGAGGATTTAGAGAGAGCAATAACACCGACCAAGATCTACGTGGGAAATCATTTCCATGTGAAAGGGAAAATAAAAACCCAAGTCACAATTGCATCCACTAATCAACTTCTATCAAGAGTGCAGAGTTGACACCTCCAACTCCAAAATAAATTACAAAACATGTGACAACCAATCTCTTCAAAGTAAACATGTAACAAAAGAATCTCGAACTAGTTACTCGTGAAATATTTACCCTAAACTAATTTTCGTCATAAAAAAAATTTCAAATTGGTATCTTTAACCCAAATCTACCTTCTATTAAAATGCATAAATGTCAACACATCTAGATTTTCCATCTTGGATTTGTCCTTTTATGTCAAATCCATCCAGCAGTTGTTTGCCATGAGTATGGATATGTATACATTTTAACATGATATTGGGTTAAGGGTTAGGGATACCGGTTTAAGTTTTTTTTATGGGATGGAAATTTGATTAGGATAAATGTGTCATGGGTGCAAATTTGGGTATTTTTATGAGAAGAAAATTAATTTAAAATAAATGTGTCATAAGAATACGAATTTGACTAAGTTGGGATAAATGTGTCATGAGAAAATTAGTTTGTGATTTTTAATTGCATTAACCCATTATTTTTTACCAACATCCATCGTATGATGAGTCAAATATTTGGGAAGACCATTTTGCTTAATAAGTAAAAATTCAGCAGCATGGTGAATGACACAACATTCCGTGAATGAGTCTTGCTCATATCATGATACATATAGTTCACATACACGTAATTTTTCATTGTCAATTTGACAAAATTATGAGAAGTCTCCGACAAAGTTGGGAAACGTATAAAATCTTTTCGAATTATTCTAATATTAAAAGGTTATTCGGAGTAATGAATTATTAAATTATTTAATATGAAATAACTACAATAATAAACGGCTTTTAGTTTACAAAATGAGTATTATAAGTAAGCACACAAGTTGGTAACTTGGTATCCATCCTTATCCGAGCACACAGGCTGGGCAATTTCCAAATGGCTTATGGGTAGGACTCCTCCAGTAGATGTGCCAATTCTGGATGGACTAGGCCCATACCCAATTCAACAATGGTGGGGAGTGATCTTTGGGGTAAGTGGGCTCCGACATGATGATATTCCTAGAAGTCTTCTAGGATGGTGTAGGGGGTAAGATTAAATTGAACCAAACATTCAATGGGGGAGTGCCACTGGCGATGCAGGTGAACAATGACAAGAATATTGGCAATTTTAATGTGGGAGTTTGTGAGTTGTGACACTCTTAAGTTTCATATCGGAAGGCAAAGCCTTGTGATATTATTCAAAGCGAAAAACCACCTCCAATCAGAGTATTTCATTTTAGAATTTGTCCCATGTGGATTGGAACTTCTTATTATAATAATATCTTAAATAGTAAAAGTTTAAATTAGATTCAATAGCTAAACACATGAGTCTATTGTCCACTTACATGGAAAAGACAAAGCAAAACGGTGATTTTGTTACATTTATCTTATTTTTTGAATTACATTTATTAAGAGATGTTGGGATAAGCACAATATGGTTGTGGCTCATTCATACACACACAACTATAAAAGGTAGTATGCTAGTTTGAGGTTATGCATGATTTATCCATTGACATAAACAACCGAAACACGAGTAATGTGGAATTAAAATATATCTAACACTGGAGAGAGGGACCTCCTCCTAAAGTTCAATATGATCATATGAGTCTAGGCACTATCTAGCCAGAACCAACTTTGTTATTACGAGAGAAAAGATTTGATTAAATTGTCGATGTCAAAAAAATCAAATCATTATTACTAAGATTTCCCTAGAATATTTATTATCCAAGGGACCATAACCATGACATAAGCAACAATAATGCATGCCTTATGCTATTTTTTTTTTTTAAATAACACAAAGTGTATAATCTTATCGACTGGATTCATTATATATCATAGATAAAAACAAAATATCCCATTGACTTGCATCATTATCTATTTTATTCCTGTCAATTTTTTTTTGGTCAAAAAATGAACATTTCTAATCTCTATGTAGGTCTCAAACATATGCAAACATGTTCTTTTCAGAAAGATGAATCAGTCATCCATGAGGTGCTTGAGTAGCAGCTAGCTCGCTAACCAAGTAGGCATATAATTGGTGACATGTTCCTGGTTTTGGCATGCACATTTCTGGGCATGCGTTTATCGGTAATTGGGAAGAGAGCTAGCTAGTGTTTGTATTGGTTTGTCCATATATCTTTCTTACTTAATCAGGACGACTGTTTTTTCCAACTAATAGAAAGTTTTTCATGGTACTCATGCGACTTGTGGTTGGTCAATGCTTTTATGGGATTCCACCTTTTGTCCCCCACTCTCTTCTGCAACACATTAAACAGTTTCTTGATGCGTCTTCCCATGTGCAGGAAGCAGATCAACGCCTAGTATCTCTACAACCATAAATCTTAAACAGTGCACATGAGACTAAAAAGTGTGACATAATGCTCTTTCTCAAGAAACCTAACCCTAATTCGCTGCAGTTTGGCTTTCTCTGCCTACCTGAAGAAGCATGTCTTGATTTTCTCAGAGTTTCCTCTTTTTTATAATGGCAATCATAATTTAACTGGGCAGTCAGGGTATGGTGACTGAATACTCCAAAGTTGTTGGTTCAAACCCTAACTCAAACAGATTTTGTTAACAGTCTCTCTCTAGTCAATACCTAGTAATTAAAACAAAGGAATAGCATGTTGATAAGTCCAAAATGACCCCACCTATATGTACTGAGTATGCTCAAATTTAAAAATGTCATGACCCAAGTTTCAGAACAAGTCTAGCCTGAAGGAGAATTGAAAAACTTAAAAGATCCAATTCCCAATTAAGAGATATGTTACTGAAGTTGCAGGAACAGTTGCTGAAGTAGAATACCATTCATTGGTAGTTCAATTGAGATCCATGAATGAAGCATTAGTTGTTTCTTTTGTTCTGGAATTCATTGAGAAGGAAATGTGTGCTGAGCATCATTACTTGTAAGGATATCCAACTGATGGAATACAGAAATTTCTCTCTTGACTTTCTATCTATCCTTTCTTTTCTTCCCTACTCCTCTCACCTTACTCTGATTCCCTTCTCTTCTCAACTTATTTTGATTAACGTCTCAATTCTCATCCCATTATCAATTAGGATCATTTCACAGTACCAGGTGGAAAGTAAGAAAGGGGAATCCGTGTCACAGTAATTTAAGATAATTAATCACAGAAAATCTGGAATATTGCCTCTATTATTTACCTGTACTGAGGACAAACTTTTCCAAATTTTTATGATACTTTTATATGTTTATCAGATAAAAATGAAACATGAAAGCTGATTCGCTAACCTTGTTTTTTCTCTTCCGCTGAACTGTGAACCGGTATATCCTCTCATCTCCCTGTGCTTTCCTCATATTGAAATAACTCTTGGCTTGATATCAGACCGCAAGTGCTGAGTATTTTTGATTTGATTACGAAATATTCCAGTGAATTAGGTGAACATTATCCTAAATAACTCTTGGCTGAATGCCATCCAGATAAATCTGGAAAACAAAAACAACACTAAAGCGTCTGAAAATAAAGAGCCCAATATAAAAAATTACCCCCATGAGTGTCATCACGAATAAAGCTAGAAACTTGATAAATATGTCTTGCCCTAATACCTTCCCTTACATCCTCAACATGGCCTTGAGATTGATCTATCACTCCTTTCATCGTATTAGAAGTTTGCTGAGTTGAAGGTCGAAGCCTGATTGTTCCTAAATTGTTTATTTCTACATGAGAAAGATTGCTCAACACTGTTTGATTTGCTACTGTTGAGTGTTGTTCATCGCCTTGACTTGATTAGCCTTTTCCCCTTCTAATCCTCTATATATATGCAAATACCTTCTTAGCAGACCAGCATAATCATCGAAACCCATTGTCTCCATAGCGCAGCAAATATCATCACCATTCACGGTCTTCCTCCTCTCCTTCCGGCACTTCTCCGATGCTTCGCTGGTCACGAAGCCGATGAACTCTGAGACACATTCTTGCATCGTTTCTTTCGTTTGCTTGGAGATTTTTGCGTTGGGAGGCAGGACTTGCTTCATGATCCGCCCCACGTTGGCTATTGGGAGCAACCTGTCTTGCTCCTTTGTGCTTCCTTCGTCAGAACCGATGTTATCTTCCATTTCAAGAGGCTCACTCACAAAAGTACAAGATCCCGGTTGAATTTAGACTCTGTCTTCCAATGTCAAAGGGCTTCCTTCTAAGGTATACAAATGCACGAAGTTAGGCATCCGACTTAATATATGCATTTAACTTATGATTTTAGTCTTTGTCCATTTTGGTATGCGATGACGACGGCAGACCAGATCGACACAAATGGTGGGTCTGTCACAAGCTCAATCTACTAGCCAGATAAACATGAGTAGACACCATGAAGTCAAAAATTCTAATGATATAGTTGATTGTGATTTCATGGCATATTGGTTGTCTTTGCTCCGTAGGTCCTAGTGAAAAAAAGAAAAATAAAAAGAAATATCAATGTGCTTTCTTCAGTGTATTTTACACCTTTTGGTCCTCGAGTTATAAGTGGAGGATGAGACAGAATCGGGAGTGAATTTTTTAAGTTTTAGGCTTCAAATATTCTTTCCGATTTGGTGAGTTTTGAGGTAGACAAGTACCCCCAGCTTCGTCCTTTTTTCTCTACAAATAAGCTTACTTTGAGTAAGTAATTTGATTAGCGATGAAAGCCTAGGATTAATGATTATTTGTAATCCACCCAAGTCTTTAAGTGCATTCAACCGGTAATACTCTATTATAGGATCTGATTAACCAATAAGTCAATAATTGCATGACATTTACTCTAGCTTGTGTCATTAATTTGGCATCAAAACCATAAAAGCACTTTAAATTGAATGAAATTTAGAGGATTTTAAGGTTTAAATCCTTGAGATTTTGTAGCTGATGACACTTTGATCAGCATCAAGTGCAACTTAAGTGTCTCCTTTATTGAGAAGATATGGCAAGTTGAAGGAGGTCTTTTAGTTATATATATTCTTCACTCAGCAAGAACGCTCATCAAGTTGATTCAATCAGTATTTCTAATTAATTAAAAGTAGCAAAAATGTGATTAGCTGCTAGTCTGCTTGTCTCTCAAGTTGATCCAGAATTTCGCATTTTTATTTTGTGATAGTTAATATGCTTGTTCCTAAGTCGATTAGTTAGGTAACCCAATAAATTGGGTGACCACTTGATAGTTTGCATTCCTTTTCCAGTTAAACTTGTGCTGACTTCTAGAAAGCAATATCTATGGTGTGAAATTGAAGGTCACACGACTATTTATTGTTGCCATCTCTCACTATCAGTTACTTCTTGGTTCTCATGATTTGGGATGCTCTAAAACTTCTTTATCTGTTCTAAATGATACTTCACGGTAACATTGCCTTCTCATTTACAGCAAAGAGTTATTGCTCCTGTTACGTATGAAGAGATTCAGCAGGTCTTGTGGTCGATGAATGGGGATAAGCACTAGAATCAGATGGCTTTTTGGTCCATCTTATACTTTTGCTTGGATTTTTATTAGTAAAGATTCGTGTGATGCAATGTCTTCTTTCTTTCCTCTTTGAGGCTATTGAAAAAAATAAATGCAACAGCTATTTCTCTAGTTAAATCAGCAACCGCTTCTACAATTGCTGACTCTAGGCCTATATCTTGGTGCATTGTTGTTCATAAATGAGTTACTAAGATCCTGCCTTGCAGGTTGAGTAAGTTTTACCTCATTTCATGAGCATGAATCATAGGGATGGTACATCTCCAAGCTGCTTGATTGATGCTGATAAAAGCTTTTGACTAATTGAATTGGGACTTCCTTGCAAAGATTCTGCATGCAACTGGTGTGCATGTTTCTTTTCTGATTTGGATCAAGCTGTGCATTATTTTTCCTCTTTCCCCACTAATATCCACGGTTCTCAAGGTTTTCTTGCCGGTAAAGAGGGTGACACAGGGTGATCCTCCTTCCCCTTATCTATTTGTGCTCGCTGTGGAGATTCTTTTGAGAATGCTTAATGCGGCTGCTAGAAGATAGATGATTAAGTACCACCCATCCTGTCCCAAAATTCAGTTCATCACCTTTGTTTTGTTGATGATTTGATGATTTGTAATGCTGTATTTTTAAGAGATTTTCTTTCTATTTTGCAAGACTTCAGGAATATGTCTAGCCTTCAAGTTTTTATTTATTTGGTTTGAATCTAGCCTTCAAGTTAACCCCTCCAAAACTGAAGCTTTTACTCCCGGATGTTCTGACAAACAGGTTCCTAATTTGCTTGAAATTTGTGGTTTTAGCAGAGAGCATCTTCTAGTTAGATACCTCGGAGTACCATTTATATCCAGTAGGCTTACAGATATAGATTCTAAGCATTCCGTGGATAAAATTAGAGCCAGATTCACATTTTGGACAGTGAAAAAGTTGACATATGCTGGCAGGCTTCAACTCATTAAAGCTGTTGCCTGTAGTCTTGTTAACTTTTGGTGCCGGATTTTCTTCTTCCAAAGAAGGTCATTAAAGTAGTTGAGCAGAAATGTAGGTGGGTCTTTTCTTTGGAAAGGGCAACAAAGTGGTGACAAGGGTGCCGTATTGAATTGGAAGCAAGTTTGTCTTACTAAACATGAAGGAGGAATTGTGCTTAGGAGAGTGGACGTTTGGAGCATTGCTTGCATCATCAAACGTGTCTGGAAAATTATCTTAAGTAAGGCTCTCTATGGATAGCTTGGCTTTGCAATTATCCTATAGGCAAAGGTAGTATTGGTCTGCCTCTCCTAATGCGAGTTCTGCTTATGCTTATAGGAAACTAGTAAAGGCTAGTTTGATTCTTAAGCCTTCAATTAAGTACTAGATTGGTAATGGCAAATCTACAGATCTTTGCAGATAATTGACATCCCCATGGAATTCTAGAGATGCTTATTCTTGAAGAATTATCTAATACGCTGCCAGCAAAGTGGCTGATGTTATTTGAGATTCTGCTTGGACGTGACCTACAGCTAGCTTAGTTTCTCTACAAGCAGCTTTATGTGGTGTCCTTTTCCTAAGTCACTGGCTGAGGATAAAGCAGTATGCACTTCATTAAAGATTGGAGTCTTGAGATATTCTGATGCATGGAACCTTGTAAGAAATCATGGAGCAAAAGTCGACTGGCATAGAAGTATTTGGTTTTCTCAAAATGTGCCTACATTTGCACTTACAGCTAGGATGGCTATCTCAATAAGCTGCCTAATCTTGAAAGGATTGTTAATTGGTATTCTTCTCCAAGTTCTCCTTTATGTTTGTGATATATTCAGCAAAATGAATCTAGAGATCACCTATTTTCTAAGTGTTGCTTCTCTGCTACTAGTTGTAGGAAATACTGCTCCTCTGTGGTATTGACAGATCCCCTTGCGACTGGAATAATGAGTTTGTATGGCTAAAACAGGCTGCTCGAGGTGCAAGCATTAGGCATATTCTTCTCGAACTTGCTTGGAATGGATGCATCAATTAAGTTTGGAAAGAGCTAGGAATGAGCTGCTGCATAACCAGATCGTTTATTCCAAAGATCGTGTAGCTAAAGTGGGGTCTTTTGCTGTCAAGTGCAGCTCTGAAGGCTCTAGGGAATTGAAGCACAAAGTGCATTCTCCCCAATTGCCGGCTTTTAATTCTAACTGGCATAGTGCAGCTTTAGACGATTGACTTTTGGTTGCTTGCTGCATTTGTTCTCCTGTTGTGTCTGAGGAGTGTTTTGTATAGTCATCGTGGCTTGGAGTAGGAATTGATCAACCCACATTCTTACCCTACCCACAGAGAAACTATGGTGTAGTTCAAAAAAATGCCAATTGATCAAAGAGCAATTTCGCATTCCAGTTCGTGTTGTTTCATGCTGGCATTTTGATTAGCAAAACTCGGAGGACACAGCATGACCAGTGATTCGTCCGTCCCCAGCACCGAGAATAATGTATGCATCTATTTATAACTTGCCCGAGGAAGTTAGTTTTTCTATTGGCCTCTCATTCTTGGTACACAGTACAGATAGAGACCATATCAACTTCTGCCAAGAAAACTTCTGTATAATAACTGCCAATAAAATAAATTAATACAATAATAGTCTCATAAGCATGATGTTACGTGAGATATACATTTTTTTTTATCCTTTTTAAATATATATTATCTGTATTGTTTCACTAGTAAAGAAGGTTCTCCCTATGCAACCGTAATCATTTCTAGAGTCAAAAGATTTCCCAAGATCTCAAGAAAACATTTTATTTTGAATGATTGATGTGAGATGGAGCGTCCTTTCAAGTAATGGGGAACAGGGCCCCATCACGTCTCCACCCTTTCTTTGTATATGTAACCTTCATATTAAAAAACATTTCGCCTTTTCAAGAAAAGTCACAAATAAAAAAAAAAGAATTCAATTATGACATATTTATTTCAAAAACTATTTTGGTGATAACAAAAGTCTCAAATTTATACTTGCGTATGATATTTATCCTCAATTTTTAACATAAAAAATCCAAAACTTAAGCTTATGAGACATATTTACCTTCCTTTTCTTTTAACTTTTGTCTTCTTCCTTAGTTTGCACTTGACCGACACATTTGTTGCCGCCCTCACCGTTGCTTTCATCAATGAGTTTGCCATGTAGAAAAAAAAAAAAGGAGAAGGATGAAGGAAAGGAAAAGGAAAAAGAAAAGGAGAAAAGAAAAACATACAATAAGTTCACATATTTTTGTCTAGTGGACAAATCACATCAAAACCGTTTGCCTTTCATCGTTCATTTAGGGTGCGCATGACAAAATTTTTGTTTCTCGATTTCTCTGTTTCTCGTTCTCGGAACAGGTTTGGAATAGAAATCCGTTTGGTAACTTAATTTGATTTCTCTATTTCAAAACAGATTTATATTCCGAAATAGAGAAATTGAAGAAATCGAAACCGAAATTTTTAACTTCTCGATTTCTAAAATAAAAATCAGAAACTGAAATCAAACCATATAAAAGACCGTTGCACTTTCTTGCTAACTTATTTTACTCATAATCACAACTTCACAAATTATTGCTAATTTTCTTTTTCTTATTTTGCTCGTGTTTTTTTTTTTTTTTTTTTTTTTGCATTTTTTTTTTTATAATTTCCTATTTAGGATGAAAGGCAATTGAATGAGTCCCCAATTTTCAAAAACGACCAAAGTTCTTAAATACTTACTTAAAAATAATGGGGCTCTTTCCTCCTAGAAAAGACACGCGCATGGCTAGTTGAAGAAAAAATTCTTACGTAATAAATGAATAAAAAGCATGCCTAGAAATTTTATTTTATTTTTTTACGGATTCAAAATTCTTGCAAAATCAAAATAATTAGATTGTTATACAATCTTGAATTTTAATTCGAAGGCAAGAGATTCAAGAGAATCTCTCTTTTTGCTATGCAAGGGCCATTAAAGGTTCATTGAGCAACAATAAAAAAAATTAGGGATGAGCAACTAACTGATTCAATTCGAGAATCAAAATAAATTGACCTTCCCCCGATTGGTTCCTAACCATAAACATTACTTTAAGGTAGAATTCTCATATATTCTTTTACACCATTAATTTTATTTTGTTGATAATATTGTATAATACTGGTTTTTGATAAAATGACAAGGCTGTATAGACGCCATTGATGGTATCCATATTCATGCTTCCGCAGTACTTGTTTGAATCTATGCAAGATGAGCTTGCAAACGATACATTGACCGCGAAGGGAAACCAAATAAATAGGCTTAGGAAAATAATTACTGATAAAATGGCAAGTGATAATAATATGCGGGAAATTCCATAAAATTGTATTGTCAACTTCTGTAATGTATTAGTATTATTTTGTATTTGAGGATTTTCTATGTTGTTTTAGTATTATTTCGACTATTATTTTGTATTTGAGGATTTCCTATATTGTTATCTAATCAATTTCTATTCCTAGAAATAAAAATTTAGTTCTGTTATCAAATGGATTTTTGTTTCAGAAATAAAAATTTTAAATCGTTATCAAACGGGTTTCTTTGCTCAAAAACTTGTCCGGGGAATAGAAATTAAGAAATTGATTTTTGCCGTAAATCAATTTCTGTTTCAGAAATTTTATCATGCGCAGCCTTAGGTAGCCATAAAAGATTTTCATTGGTGCTCATTAGTAGATTATTAATGAAGAGCAAATATGTCACATGAATATGAATTTAGAGTTTTTAGTGTCAATGGAGTAAATAAATCACATTGGTATAAATTTGAGATTTTTACGTCAAAAAAATTTAAAGTAAATATATCATAATAGGCATAGTTTAGAGTTCTTATTCTTTTTCCCTTTACTTTATAGTCTTCATCACACAATAACTTTTTTTGTGTCAAAACATAACATATTCTTTATTTAAAATTATAATTTGTTAAATATCAGGTTATCCATTAGCTATGGCAATAATACTGTAAAAAAATGTCCCTTTATTTCAACCTCTTCGTCTACTAGTGATTGAAAAAATATTGATTTAAAATTAAAAACTGATGTACATAACTACATAATTCCATATTGACTATTATTTGTAATAATAGTTTCAATAATAGTATTGTCAATTAGTAATATGACAATCATCCATTTATATGATTATGATTACACTCAAACAATTAAATAGATATCTATAAATAATTAATTATCATAATTACATTTGGTGAATCTAGTTTCAACATCTTATAATAAATTTATATTCAATATATATTAATTCCAATATAGTTCCCAATACAATAATTTAGCATAGTTATAATGACTTGATTGAATATTAAAATTTGGTTATAAATATTGTGATATGATATTAAACATAACAACTATGACGTTATTTGTCACATAACACAGTTCTTACATATAGTGGTTATTTCAGAACAACTTATTTAATAGCTGTTAGAGCCATATTCCAATAAAGGTCCCTTTATCTTCTTCCTTCTAGTCTATGGGTAATTGAAAAATGTTGATTAAAATTAATACGTAACAATAATTGCATCTACAATTATGTGTAATAATTATTGACGTAATAATATAAAAATTTGTTAACATTATAGGTATTCAATTTATATAATTATATTCAAAGTTACACTTATTCATTATTATCTTTAAATAAATGATTATTGTAGATATATATATATTTTTTGTGTGACCCGAGAACTACCGTACAGCCAAAGAACCGCGTGTAAACCCGGGGCGGACTGAGCCACCACCAAAGACCCAGCCGCGAGTAAACCTGGGGCGGATTGAGCCACCACCAAAGACTTAGCCGTGGGTGAGTTGCGCGAATGCGACACCTTGGGATTCGAACTCCTCCCCTTCGTGAGAGGGAGAGAGCCCGAAGCCAGCTACGCCACCGCGGGCGGTGGTTATCGTAGATATATTTGTTGCATGTAATTTTGAAATCTTGCAATATATTTTGTATACTTTATATTTAGGGAAAAAGCCACAAAAAATCTCAAACGATGCCCATTGTGACATGTCTACTCCCAAACTTTTCTTTGCGATATTAAAAATCCCAAATTACGCCTAATGTGACACATTTCCCCTAATTTTTTTCTTGTAATATGAAAAGCTCCAAACTTGTATTCATGTAACACATTTATCTATTGTCAAGGTTCAGTTAGATGACTTTCCAGTTAAAACAACATTGTTTTATTCTACTTAAATCACGTGAGTATGCACTATGTCAACATTATTCTATGTAGGGAATTTTTTTTTATAGTACTCATAAGTTTGGGATATTTTGTATCAAAGAAAAAAATTAGGGTAAATATGTCACAATGGGCATAGTTTGAGATTTTTGGTAGCTTTTTTCCTTCTAATGGTAGTTTAGCATAGTTATTAATGACTTAGTCAAATACTCTTTAATTATACAGATTTTCTTATATGTGTAATATCAAGGAAATTATTTCATCTTTTGAATAACCAAAGGTAGGGGAAAGGTTAAGAGATTGCTCATTATTTATATGCTTCTTGACCGTCTTAGTCTCTTTAACTTGACTACCTTCACCACTATAGCCACATATGTCTAGTCTGTTGCATGATTTGTTGAGCTGAAATATGCACATCTCTCTCCAATCATTCTTGAACTACAAAACTCCAAATAACCCCCCAGTCGCAAATCCAAGCATTACGACCCCATACTAAAATGCCTCTTCAAGCTTATCCTCTTTATGTGTATCTTTAGGGTGAGGGATTCATAGTGTTTGAGAGTGCAAAGGCATTTTCTTCTCAAAAGATCCCCATAGGGTAGAGGATTGCTGGCATATATGGAAGGATTGTCGATTGTTTGGATTTGATTTCCTTCTAGAATATGCTCGGTGAAGTTGTTTTACGATAGGTTGAGGTGCACAAAAATGTCAATGCTGAAATGTCCTATGGAATTGTCCGTGATAGGTGGTTGTTTCAAAGATCAAGAGATTTGGGTGACGTAATGTTCCCAATGCCAATGAGCATATCTCTAGAGATATGGTTGTGTGACAAGTTCAAACCATGCAATCTTGAGGGAAGAGTAAGTTCTTTGAGGATCAACTTGATCAAGAAGTAACTTGAGAGATCCAAACTGACCACAAGTTGTAGATCAATTTGGTATTCATTATATCTTCCCTTCATGATCTCACCCACATTCTCTTGATGCCAAAGGTATGAAATGGCAATGGAATTGCATATAAAAAGGAAGCAATATCTTTTGTAGGAGTAGTGGCCATAGATCCAAATGGATTGACTAAATCAATTTAATCACGCTACTCATATTGCCAAGACAACGTGGGACTATTCCTGTCAAGTTGTTCGCCGCCATGTCTAATATTTTCAATCCCAAGAGTGAGCAGAGCTGCAGAGGGATGCTTCCAGTAAACCTATTCTCTCGTAACCTCAGGATCAACAAAACATGAAAGCTTTCATTGAACCATGTTGAAATGCTTTTGGAGAAGCTATTCTCTCCAAGGTCCAAATTTCTTACTTGTGCAATAACACAAAGATAGAGGAATCTCTCCATTGAGATGATTTCCATTCAAGTGTAGGGTTGAAAGGATGGTTCCAATTGAGCGTGCAAGTACCGTGGACAACTTATTAAATGGCAAAGTTAAGGAATATGAACGATTCCAGCAGTCCGGAATACTACCGGATAGCTTATTATTGGCAAGATTCAAATGAAACAAACCATTTGTGTCACATAACGATGACAGTATTGTACAATTATCGTATTATCATGACCATCATAATACATATGAAGTACATTATGCAGCGATCAATTGCATATCATACAACTACATATTATTCATTACATGTTTAGTAACATAGGATTGTATTAAGTGGTTAATCTATTAGAGAGTAAGGCATTTTTGGAATATTTTATATTACTTCTTCTTTATTGTTACTAAAGAAAATAATAGCTATTTAACCACTTAAATCAAAGGGACTGAATTGTTTATTACATGGCAGCATTAATTATTACTGCAGCAATAAATGCGCGGTCAATGCCCCGAAATATTCAACTGATCTTTTAAACCTGAAGTTTAGAATCAACTAAAATCCACAGTTTGCACTTTACATGAAAGTAACCTTTTCTTTCATTAATTTATTGACCAACATATTAAGATACTCAGAGACGTACATTTCGAGCTCAACAACAAGGTCTCCGTCCGACGCCTAGCTAGCCGTCAAGATATCACCCAGCCCAAGGATCTGCCGGATCTGTCCTACACAAAGGTCCTCCACTGCATTTCCCTGACGTTCGCTCACGGTGTTGCGAATGTACCAGCTACACACTCGGGGTTCGTGGTCGTTGTCGTCTCAATCTCTAGGAACGGTTTTTGTTCCGCCGCCATGATCCCCCACGAGCTCATCAACTGATGCGTGGTCAGGAGTGGGATTAGAGGATGATGGAACATGAGTAATCAGCTGTTCGAGGAGATGTTGGGGAACCGTTCGAAGGAGTTCATATATCAGGAAGGGCTCGAGTTCAGTGTTTTGCCTTCGCCCGAGAGTGATCTAAATGGAGTGGTGGCGATCAGTGAGGAAGTGGCAAAAGAGGTTGAATTGGTGGATGAGGGGCTCAAAGAAGTGGGGTTTTGTATACTTGACGGGGAGAGCAAGATTGTATCTTCGAACCGATCCGGCGCAGCGAGGAAAGTGCCGATCAGCTATCTGTTCAAGTGGATCTGGATGTTTGCGAGGCAGCCGAATGTCATCTTCAAGATCCCGCCGAAGGCTCATCAAAGTCAGGACCACTTGCGGGATTTTGGGATCCCAAATTGGGTTGTAAATTGTTGATGATGCATATGTAATTGGCAAACATACGAGAGTCTCCTTAAAATTGGCCATGCATTTGTGGGGAAAATTACCAAAGAAGTCATAAATTTATTGTAATTGCGCTAATTCAGTCATAATTTTTTTCTTTTTTGTCAATTGAGTTTTAAAGATTTTACTTTTGTATCAATTCAATCCATCCGGTCAATTTTACGTAATTTATAGACAATTTTAAATAACATTTTAATATTTATTAATTTCTTTCTTTCTTTCTTTCTTTTTCATTTTTCATTTTTTTCTCCTTCCTTCTTCCTCCGACCAATCATCAATTGCGACCAACCAAAGGCTAGGGTTGACAAGATCAACCTTGCTATCATTGGGCAAGGCTTGGCCTCACCAGATCACCTCGCCACGGTTGGACAAGGTTGACCCTACCATCATTAGGCTAGGAGACCTCACCAGCCCTAGCCTCTGGCCAATCACCAACCAATGACTAGCCGGAGGAAGGAGGAAGGGAACAATAAAAAAACAAAAGAAAAATAAAGAAAATAAAAATAAATAAATAAATTTGAAAAAAATATTTAATATTATTAAAAACTATTAATGTCAGCATTGGTCATATCACATCAATACTAGCTAGCCAAAATTGGCTAGATAAATTGAATTGGCACAAATGCAAAATATTTAGGATCCAATTGATTAAAAAATGTTTGAGACTAAATTGATACAATTGCAATTGATTTATGACTTTTTTGGTAATTCTTTTTGCATTTGTGTGTGTATTAAAGAAGTGTATACTTAGAAAGTGTGATTAGCTATGAGGTCATCAAGTAATATTTAGGGAGAAGTGCACTAGAAGTTTTAGAACTTGTCACGAAAGTACAATGTAATTTTAAAATGTGTAACAAAAGCACAATCAAGTCTTAAAATTTTTAAAAACTGTAATTAATGGAAAGACTTGTTGGACCAATTTGACATTTTTTAGAACTTGATTGCATTTTTTTTAGAAATTTTAGGACTTATTTGTGTTTTTTTTTTGTTGTTGAGAATTTTAAAATTTAATTGCACTTTTGTGACAAACAAATATTTATGATTCAATAATTGATGCCCTTTTATTTGAGAATAGTATCCTTCTACTAAAAAAAAGGGATAAAGCTATGAATGATCCCTGAATTTGTTCTAATTGTTCAATGACATCCCCTACAAATATAATGGACTAAATGAATGTATTTTAATCCAGATTTCTAGTCATTTGATCATGTTGAGCCTCGTATTTCATATATAACTCCTACAAATCAAATGGTTTATTTATTTATTTATCAACTCAGTCTTTTTCCTTTTGGTAATTTGAAAATGTCAAGAAGAAAGCACCTCTCACATACATGTGAGAGGATTTAGAGAGAGCAATTTACACCAAGATTTATATGGAAAACACATTTCGTGTGAAAGGAAAAATACCACAGTATAACGGAATTCATTAATCAATTTCGATCATGAGTACGTAATTCAAGCACCCCACAAACATACTAAAACACAAGCTCCCCCTTCTGCACGCCATTACAACACCAACTCCGAATCAATTGCGAAATATGTGATAGCAAATCTCTCTAAAGTGAACACAACCAATTACTTGGAAGTTTGGTACAGCCTTCTAGTGGAACTATAAGAAATTTACAACTTGTGTTTTCAATTTGAGTACAAAGCAATCTTGAATGTGTAGAAGAACCTAAACCCTCTTTCCCTTTTCTCTCGTGTTCAAGACCACCAGGACCACCACTAGCAAAAAGCTCTACTAGTGAAATAAACGCACTATAAGGCAAGGGGCTCAAGTTTCAACTCATGGATCTGGCCAGTTTAACAAGCACACAATACCCTAACTGTAGGTTTTTTTTTCTTTAATTAAAAAATAGATTTTACTAATAAATTTCGATTTTAATGGAACATTGCTTGGGAATCCTTCAAATGTTCATCAACCCATCTCTATTCGTATAAAATATTTCAATTGTTTTCAACTAAACTTTTCTTCTTGGGAGGAACTTGTTTTTGTCTACGCTTGTCTACTTAGCCCCAAACAGTTAATCAATAGTTGTAACTGAATCAAGTTCCTCTCTTTCATGTGAAAGAACACCATTTCGACTTCTTACATAAGATCATGACATGTTATTCCAAAATGGTTTTACATATAACTAGGTAACACACTCACCATTAGTCCAAGAAATGATGATTTTTCTTTCATGAAGGAAGGTTCATCTCACTATTCATAAAAAGAAACTTATATATACAATCTCAAACATGAATAGGAAAAGCTCTTAGAATTCCATTTATATATGCAATTTCTTGCATAGTGTTCTCTTTTTACCAACGAGAAGATTGCCCAAAAACTCCTAAACCTATGATATAATGGGTTCATTCCTAAACTTTCCAATTATAAGGGCAAGCCTCACCCTAGCCCAAAAACTCCTAAACCTATGTTAGTTTAATCCTAAACATTTTAGTTGTGACAATTTGGTCCTAAAACTTTTGACGATTTGTAATTTAATCATAAAATTTTATTATAATTTGCTAATTTAGTTAGTTTCACCAATTTTTGGTCTAAATATCGCTAATGTGGATGCTATTCTCCAACATGGCATGCCGGCATTGACGTGGACAAGATTTTACATATTTTAAAAAAAAAAAAAATTTATGGAATTTTTAATAAATTTTTGGAGTTTTTTTTTTTTTTCCTTTTTTTTTTGTTTTGTTTTTATTTCCTTCTTCCTCTAACTAGCGAGTTAGACCTTGTTGGCCTAGGGTGAGGCTTGCCCTTGAGAAACTAGTGAGGTCAACTGAGCTTGCTAGCCTTAGGCGAGAGTTGTCATTGGACGAGGGTCAATCTCACGAGCCTCAGGCAAGGTTGATCTTGCTAGATTTGGCGAGGTCGAGCCTTGCCAACCAAAGGAAGAGGCTAACCTCACCCAGGGCTGGCAAGGCTCAACCCTTGCTAGTGGCTAGCAAGGATGTTGCAAGCTTATTGAGGCCTGGTGATCAATGAAGGAAGAAAGAAATAAAAGGAAAAAAGAAGAAGAAAAATTCAAAAATTAGAAAAATCTAAAAATCTAAAAACTGAAAAATTATTTATATTAGTAATTTCTAACCAAAATTGACTAAAAGGATTGAATTGGAAAATTTAAAAAAATTATAACTAAATTAACATAATTTAAAGGTTTAGAGCAAAGTTGATCACTGTACAATAATTTTAAGAATTTTTGGACAATTTTTTTTTTTTTATTGACATACATTTTTCAATGAGTCAAAAATATTTGGGAAGAGGGCCATTTCGCTTATTAAGTAATTATTAAATTCAGCAGCGCGGTGAATGACACGACATTCATTGAACGAGTTTGACGCTGCACCTTTTACTCATATCGAGATACAAATATTTCCCATTCACATCACTTCTATTGCCAATATCACGTTATGATTCTCATCTTCGAAATCTCTGACGGAGTTGGGAAACGCGTAAAATCATTTCGAATGATTCTAATGTTAAAAGATCATTCTAAGTAAATAATAATACAAGTATTTAAAATTAAATAACAGTAATTGTAAACTACCCAATTTTCCAAGATGGATTCTCTGAATAACCACACAAATTGGTGTCCACCCTTATTCAAGCATGCGAGCTAGGTCAATTTCTAGAGGCATGATTAGGGACCCTCGAGTTTATGTGTTATTTGTGAATAAACTAGACTTAGACCTAATCTGACAAGTGAGACTGAATGATCGTCAGGGTAAGAGGGCTCGACAAGATTTGTCTTCCAGCAGTCTTTTAAGATAGCGTCGGGGGTAGGGATAGAGTGATCCACGCATCAAATAGGGAGTGCCACCGGAGACATGGATGAATGGTGTTAAGGATGTTAATGGTTTAAGAGTGGGAGTATGTGAGTTATGACACCTTAATTCCACGCATCAAATAGGGGAATGCCACCGGAGACATGGATGAATGGTGTTAAGGATGTCAATGGTTTAAGAGTGGAGTATGTGAGTTATGACACCTCAATTCCAATATCGGGCGGCTATCCTTATGATATCATTCAAAGCAAATACGCAACTCCAATCATTATATTTTATTTTTTAGTATATGCCCCACATGGATTGGACCGTAACATTACAATAATATCTTGAATAGTAAATATTTAAATTAGAATTAATCGCCAACACAAAGAGACGTGAGCTCATTGAAATGGAAAAAAAAAAAACATAGAAAAATGGTCAATTTGCTACTACACCTTTTTTCAAACTATACGTATTTAGAGATGGTGGGACTTATTTGTAGACGTACACCTTATTTGAATAGGTGATGGTGGCTGGCGGATGGTGATTGGCAGCAACAAGAGGTGATTGGTAGAGGGTGGCGGGTGAACAGTCGGCTAGTAGCAAGGGCGAGCGATAAGAATAATTTTATTTATAATTACTTTTCCATAATGAAATAGAGAATATTTACTTCTCATTTATATTCCAAACCTATTTTTGAACTAAAATTTGTTTTAGAAATAGAAAATGAAATTACGTTACCAAATAACTTGGTCCAAGGAACTGAAAAAATAGTTCTATTTAAAAATATAATTGTTATCATGCGCGTTTAAAACATATGTAGTTTGGAATTAAAGATATATCCAACGTTGGAGGGGGAGGGGACACTTTTTTCTTTTGGTCATTCAAAAAAAAAATTCATTCATTTCCTAAAAGGTACATGAGAGGTACATTACAATCCAGAAAACTTCAATCCAAAGCAAAGTCTAGAAAGCTTCAAAACAAAACAATTTCTAGAGATCAAGATGGGATCACTAGAGCATGGTCAATATGGCGTGAATAATAATTATTTTATTCCAAAAGTCAATTTTTGGCAAGAAATTGATTTTTCAATTTTTATTATCTAAACAAGTTTCTAAATAAAAATATGTATTTGATAACGACATAAAATTTCTCTCTCCTGAGAGGCTGGCAAGGGGCAATGGACAAACGGCAATGGGTGGGCGGTGGCTGGGCATTTGGTTAGTAGCAAGGGCAAACAATTAAAAATAGTTTTTATTTCTCATTTTTGTTTCAAAGATAGAAAAGTAAAAAAGTTTTACTTCTTATTTTTGTTCCAAACTTATTTTTAAAGTAAACATTTGTTTCAAAAATAGAGAAATAAAATTGCGTTACTAAACGGATTTTTGTTTTAAACTTGACACCAAAACTGAAAAAAAATAAAATAGAAAAACAGATAAATTGAATTATTATTAACTCTCGCTTATTCTACAAGAGCAGATTTGTAACCGTATCGAATTCAAATAATCAGCGATTGATCATCGGATCTTACGTCATTAATGATGAGTACATGCAAGGATCAGGGGAGGGGGGCACTTGACCCACCTAAAGTTTAGTACGATCAAATTAGGCAGCAAGAAGATTATTACATGTAATATTTTCTTGATAGCCCACAGCTCCGGGTGCTATCTAGCTAGGACTAACTTTGTTATGAGAGACGGTTTTTATTAACAATCCATGTCGAAAAACCCAATTATTACTCTTGAAGTTTTTCCTAGAACATTTATTATCCTATGCATAATAATCATGACATGAGCAATAGTAATGCCTGCTTTACCTTGTTTTTTCATAACACAAGTTGTACGAACTTATCGACTTAATTAATAATCTAGGTGCTCACAAAACACTCCACCTACATGCTACCTATTCTATTCCTACCAATTTTTTGTTAAAAAATGAACATGTTTAATCTCTATGTTGGCCTCAAAACGTTATGTAAACTTGTTCTTTTTCAGAAAGATGAATCACTCATCCATGCGGTGCTCAAGTAGCTAGCTAGCTAGGTTGGCATGTAATTGGAGAAATGTTCTATGGTTTTGGTATCCAATGTCCTAGGCATATATCCATGGGATCATTGGCGAGAGAGCTAGCTAGTGTTTTTATTGGCTGTCCACACATAATTTTTCTTGCTTGATCAGGACAGCTGTTTCTTCCAACTAATAGATAGTGTTTCATAGTACTGAAATGACTCGTGGTTGGCCAATGCTTTTCTGGGATTCCACCATTTGCCCCCCACTGTCTTCCTCAACACATTAAACTGTTTCTTGACCCATCTTCCCATGTGCAGGAAGCAGATCAATGCCTCGTGTCTCTAAAAAGGAAACCTTGAACAGAGCAGATGATACTAAAAAGTGTGATATACCATGCTTTTTCGAGGGAAACCTAACCCTAACCCTAATCTTCTGCAGTTTGGCTTTCTCTCACCAGCCCAAGAAACATGTCTTAGTTTTTTCAGACAAGGATTTCCTCTTTTTTATGAAGGGAATGAGTGAAATAACGAGGCAATCAGTGTATAGTGATTGATTACTCCAAAGTTGTTGGTTTAAAGCCCCGACTCAAACAGATTCAGTTAACAGTCTCTCTCTAATCAATACCTACTAATTAAAACAAAGAAATAACACGTTGATAAATCCAAAATAACCCCATCTAGATGTACTGAGTATACTCAAATTTAATATTAATGACCCAAGTTTCAGAACAAGTCTGGCCTGAAGGAGAACTGATAAACTTGATAAAGGCCCCATTCCACAATTGAGATCTACATTACAGGAGTTGCAGATAAGCTGCTCAACTAGAATGCAATTTATCTGTAGTTCACTTGAGATACTTGAATAGGGCGTTAGTTGTTTCATTTGTTCTTGAATTGATTAAAGTGGAATGACAAATCCATTTCTTCACCTATCTAGTGAAAAGTAGTAGGATATTTGAGATTATAATCAACAGTGGATAAGATCCAATTAAGTCTTGAATTATCAGGAATACTGTTTTCCTTCATTTTACCCAAAAAGTTGAAATTACATAATTCCTATCTCATTTATCAAATTCAGGGAAAGACTCAACATATACATCTCTTTGCTTAAAGAAACTGTTAGTATAGGATTATGCAGCATGCAGGCACTTATTAGGCAAATGATCACTTTTTGTAGTGCTTATATTTTCCCATTAAAGTCAAGCGAGATAGAGAGATTGGGAAGGAAATATGCGTGCTTATAAGCTGAGCACTATGATTTGTAAGGATATCCACCGATAAAATATACAGATTTATCTCTCAACTTTCTACCTCTCCTCTCTTCACTTCCCTTCTCTCTTCTCACCTTATTCTGATTGTCATCTCGATTGTCATCTGATAATCAATTGGGATCATTACAAAATCCCAGGTGGAAAGTAAGAAAGGGGGAATTTATTTAACAGTAGTTTAAGACACTTGAATGCAGAAAACCTAGAACATTATCTCTATCAATTGCCTCTATTAAGTTCAACCGAAAAAAAAAAAATTGCCTCTATTAAGGACAAACTTTTCCAAATGTCTATGATACTTTCATATATTTATCAGATCAGAGTGAAACATGAAAGTTGAACCAGTGAATCCTCTCATTTCCCTGTGCTTTCCTCAAACTGAAATTAGAAGATCAAGAGTTCCACTTAGAACTCTGATTTCAGACTGCGAGCTAACTCTTGTCTGAAGGCTATGCAGACAGATCTGGAAAACAAAAACAACGCTAAAGCGTCTGCAAATAAAAAGCCCAGAGATGTAAAATTACCTCCATGAGTACCATCATGATTAAAGCCAGAAACTTGGTATCCTCAACATAGCTTTGAGATTAATCTCTCCTTTCATCAGTTTAAAAGTTTGCCAAGGTGAAGGTCGAAGCCAAATTATTTCTAAATTGTTGAGTATTCTACATGACACAGATTGGTCAACACCGTTTGATTTGCTACTGTTGTTCACTGCCTGTCTTGATTAGCTTTATCTCCTTCTAAGTCCCTATATCTATGCAAATACCTCCTTAATGGACCGGCATAATTGTCGAAACCCAGAGTCTCCATAGCCCAGCAAATATCATCACCGTTCACGGTCTTCCTCCTCTCCTTCCGGCACTTCTCGGACGCTTCGCCAGTCACGAAGCCGATGAACTCTGAGACACATTCTTGCATCGTTTCTTTCGCTTCCTTCGAGATTTTCGCATTGGGAGGGAGGATTTGCTTCATGATCCGCCCCACGTTGGCTATTGGGAGCAACCTGTCTTGCTCCTTGATGCTTCCATCGTTAGAACCGATGTTATCTTCCATTTCAAAAGGCTCACTCACAAAAGTACAAGATCCTGGTTGAATTTAAACTCTGTCTTCTAATGACAAAGGGCTTCCTTCTAAGGTACACAAATGCGCGAAGTCAGGCATCTGACTTAATATACGCATTTAACTTATGATTTCATGTCTTGTCCATTTTGGCATGTGATGACGACGGACCGGCTTGACACAAATGGTTGGTCTTTTGGCACAAACCCAATCTGGCCAGATGATCATGGCAAGACACCATGGGTCGAAAATTCTAATTATATCGTTGATTGTGATTCCACGGCATATTTATCGGCTTAGCCCTATGAATCATGGTGAAGGGAAAAAAAAAAGCAATGTACTTTCTTCAATGTATTTTACACTCATATTCCTCAAATTTTAAGTGGAGGATGAGATAGAGTGTGGAGTCAATTTCTTAAGTCTTTAGGATTCAAAAATGCTTGTTGATTTGGTGTAATATTGATAGACAAGTAGCCCCAGCGTTCGTCCTTTTTTGTCTACCAACGAGCTTACTCCAAGTAAGTAATTTGATTATTAATAAAAGCTCAAGTTGGTGATTAATTGTAATCCACCCAAGTTTTTGCGTGGATTCAACCGCCACTACTCTACTTTAGAATCTGATTAACCAATAAGTTATTAACTGAGTGGCATTTTCTCTAGCTTGTGTCATTGAATACGACATCAAAAAGCATGCGTAGTCAATGACGAAAACCTCAAGTATCAAGTGCAAGTCAAGCGTCTCATTTGTATTATGGGTTTATGGGGTTGTCCTTAGTTTTATGGGTTTTTTTTGGGGGTTTTTCCATATGGGCCCACTAGGGGCCTGCCAAGCTACTCATAGAGGAGCTCCAAAGTTCAAGAATACACATGACCGACAAAAAAAAAAATTATATATTCCTCATTTGGCAAGTACATTTATCAAGTTTAAAGTCAACATTTCTAATTAATAAGGAAGAAGCAAAAATGAGATCAGCTGCTAGCTGGCTTGTTACTCGTGTTGTCCATCCTCTCTCAGTTTTAACTTGTGATATTTTCTATGCCCGTTCCTAAGTTCTCTAGTTAGGTAATCATTTGATCGGGTGACTGTTTAATAATTTGTATTTCTTTTTAAGTCGAAATCATGTGATTTCTAGAGAGAAAAGTCTGGCGCGAAATTGAAGGTCACAAGTTGTTGCCATCTGACCAAAAAAAGGTTGTTGCTGTCTTTCGCTATCAGTTACTTTATGGTTTTCCGGATTCAGGATGCTCTGATACTTCTTTATCTGTTCTAATAATACTTTACAGTAACATCGCCTTCCCATTTTCAGCCAAGCCCTATTGCTCCTATTTGGTACGAGTAGATTAAGGAGGTTTAGTGGTCCACGAATGGGGACAAAGCGCTAGGATCAGATGGCTTCTCTGTCTCATTTCATACTTTCGCATGAACTGTTATTCGTAAAGATTTCTGCGATGCATTCTCTTATTTATTTATTTTTTTGAATTCCCACTTCGAAGATATCGAAGAAAATATCTGCAACAGATAGTTCTCTAGCTCCTAAGTCGGCAACTGCTCCCGCAATTGCTGATTTTAGGTCTATATCTCTGAGATCCTAGCTTGCAGAATAAATAAGTTTTATCTCATTTCATTAGCATGAATCAATCAGCATTTGTTAAAGAAAGGAGTATTGGAGATAACATCTTGTTGGCCCCTGAACTTGTCAAGAATTATCATAGAGCCGGTACATCTTGAAGGTGCTTGATTAAGGCTAATTTGAGAAAAGCTGGACCTATTGAACAGGGATTTTCTCCTAAAGATTCTGCCACCAATTGGTGTGCCTGTTTCTTTCCTGACTCGGATTAAGCTGCATTACTTTTCCCTCTTTCTCCATAATGTCAATGGTCCTCTGGATTTTTTATTTTTTATTTTGCTTGTAAAGGGGGAAGAGACCGGGTGATCCTCAATTCCCTTATCTATTTGAGCTTGCTATGGAGGTTCTTTCAAGAATGCTTTAAGCAGCTGCTAGTAGGGGGGCAATTAACTACCGCCCATCCTGTTTTAAAACTCAGCTCAACCACCTTTATTTTGTTGATGATTTGATGATTTTTTTTTTTCAAAGGCGATGCTGCATCTTTAAGGGAGATTCCTTCTAATTTGCAAGGCTTAAGGAATATGTCTGACCTCATATTAACCCCTCCAAAGCTAGAGTTTTTATCCCGGATATTCAGATAAACAGGTGAATATTTGCTTCAAATTTGTGGTTTTAGCAGAAGGCATCTTGTAGTTAGACATCTTGGAGAACCACTCATATCCGGGAGCTTGCATATAAAGATTCTAAGCCTTCGGTAGTTAAACTACAGCTAGATTCACATGTTAGACAGTGAAAAAAGTTGACGTGGGCTGGCAGGCTTCAAATCATTAAATCTGTTGTTATAGTCTTGTTATTGGTGCCGGATTTCTCTTCTTCCAAAGAAGGTCACTGAAGCTGTTGATCAGAAATGTATATCTTTTCTTTGGAAAGTGCGACAGGGTGGTGCTAAATGTGCCAGAGTGAAATGAAAGCAAGTTTGTCTTCCTAAACATGGAGGAGGAATTGCACTCAGGAATATGGATCATTGGAACATTGCTTGCATCATCAAATGTGTTTAGAAAGTAATCTCAAGTGAGGCTCTTCATGGACGGCTTGGTTTACAATTATCCTCTAAGAGAAGGTAGTATTTGGTCTGCCTCTCCCGATAGAAATTCCACTCACGCTTGGAGGAAACCAATGAAGGCTAGTTTGACTCTCAAGCCTTCTATTAAGTAATTGATTGGTCACGGCAAATCACTTATCTTTGGACATATAATTGACATCCGCATTGAATTATTGTAGCTCAAAGAATCATCTATCCTACCTCCTCGCCTCTTCACTTTTAGGTGGCTGGTGTTATTTGTGATTCTGCCCAGCGGTAGCCTGCTGCTAGGTCTGATATTTCTATACAAGCTGATTTATGTCGTATTCTCAATAAGCTGCCTACTCTCGAAAGGATTAGTAATTGGTATTCCTCTCCAAGTTCTCGTTTATATTTGTGATGTATGCAGCAAAATGAATCTAGAGATCACCTATTTTTCCAGTGTTGCTTCCCTGCTGCTGTCTGGCGGAAATATTGCTCCTTTTGTGGTATGGACAGATCCCCTCGCAACTGGGATCACGAGTTCTTAGGGGCTAAAACAGGCTACTCGTGGTGCTAGTGTTAGGCTTATTCTTCTCTTGCTTGAAATGGATGGATCTATTATGTTTAGAAAGCTAGGAATGAGCTGCTGCATGGCCAGATCATTCCTTCCTAAATCGTGGAATTAAACAGATGTCTTTTGCTGTTAGATGCAGCTTTGGAGGTTAGATGATGGTTGAGGCGCAAAGCGAATTTCCCTCAATTATTGGCTCTTTGCTCTAACTGGCACGTGTAGCTTTAGATGATTGAATATGACTGAGTGGTTGCTAATTATTGTGGCCTGTAGTGGCATCAGTCAACCCACATTCTTGCTGATGAGATAGAGCTTGTAGAAAAAACTCTAAGTTTGAGCATGAGTTTCACTTATTCTTTAACTCTAGATAGCGTTTGTATTTATAGAATTTATTTACTAGCTATTACAGTAATTACATGAGATATAAATGACTAATTCAAAATATTTTGAATATTGATATAGTATGTTATGGTAATAACTATAGTAATAATTACATGGGATAGGAATAGACTAATTCAAATGAACTAATTCAAACAAACTCAAATATTTTGAATTAGTCCGTCACAGCAATAACTACAATAATAACTAAATGAGATAAGCATTTAATTTAAAATATTTTGAATTTGAATGAATCATGTGTTGTTATCCTTAAAATATTTTGAATTTGAATTTAATTTGAATGAAGGTGGTCTTCTGGATGATCATCAACTTGGATTTGAGCATATCATGGCAACATCATGTAAGAGTCTTGGTGAAGATATCCGCCATTTGGTCACATGTTGATATGAAACGAATCTCAAGTTTGTGTTGTGACACTAAGTGGTGGACGAAGTGAAAGTTTACCACGATATGCTTTTCTCTAGCATGAAAAGTGAGTTCACTGTAAGATACGTTGCCTCTAGGTTATCACACCAAAGGATAGGGGGTTTGATTGAGAGATGCCCAATTCTTATTATAGTGATTACAGCCATACCACTTCTTCCATGGCATTTGCCCATGCTCAATACTCAAATTCGGTTGAGGAATATGCAGTGGTAAGCTATTTTTTGTCTGACCAAGAAATTAGATTTTTTACATAATCTCCAATTGAGCATCTATCAATGGGGCAACTAGTCAAGTCTGCATCACTATATGCGTGGAGTTCCATGGTGGGTTGAGAACTGATGAGTAGTCTAGGTGAAATGGTTTCCTTTAAGTAGTGTATGATCCATTCACTGCACTCTAGTGGTCATTTGTTGGTTCTTAAGAACTGGTAGACTTTATTTAGAGCATAATAGATATCTAGCCAAGTTAGGGTAGCATTCTGAAGAGCTCCAAGGGTGCTCTTGTACAAACTGACATCTTCCAATGGCTTACCCTAATTAGTTAAACTTGTATTTGTAGTAATGGTTGTGTGAACCGATTTAACATTATTCGGTATGGTTGTATAGAGGAGATCTGTAACATAATTTTGTTATGATAGGGGAGCCCTAATGGATGTTTAAGCACCTCAATTCCCAAGAAATAATTAAGTTTGCTCAAAACCTATATAGAGAACTCCATTATTTAAGCAATTGATAGTATCTTGAATAAATGTTGGATTGGACCCTATAATAATAATGTCGTCAACATAGATTTGCATGTAAACGGAAAAATTGGGCAGATCTAATATAAAAAGGAAAGTATCAATTTTTGATCCAATAAATCCTAGGGATTTTAAAAAAAAGATGCTCAACTGGTGGAACCAAGCCCGTGGTTCTTATTTCAATTCGTATAAGGATTTTTGTAGCTTGCATATATGGTTTGACCTTTTTTTTTTAATCAATGAAGCCTTAGGGCTGGGCCATGTAGACTCTTTTAGTCAAATTACCATTCGTATAAGGATTTTTGCTAACATCCAACTGCCGAAGTTTCAAATTCTTTGTCATGGCCAATAAATTAACTGTGATATCTCAAAATTTGACCCCTAATTGAAATACATTAAATGGTTATTTCATCAATGTGTTTATGATTATTTTATTTGAATTGATCACTCATGAGTTAACTAATCTATTAGATAAGGCCACAAATGAGTTAAAATGCAAAAGACCAAAGAATTTAGTCAGGTGTTGATTGCTCGACCATAAGGATTAACAAAGGTCAATAATAAGCTGTCATAAATAAATTAGCGAATTGACATAAACTGATTTGACAAAAGTACATAGTCAATTTGCGGAATGGTTTTGCATGATTGCACTACCCGTTGAACAATGATAAACTGATTTTCTATTAATCTTATACTCAACGTACATAATTAAATCCTCACGATAACATGACAATCGAGGGTCATTTACGATTCAAAGAGACACAAACGTAGATCGAAAATTATCGACCATGGATCAATCGCACGAAAATCCTTGAAAGCTACTTAATAGTTTAGGTCGTACCAAAGTTGCATTCGATCAATTTTTAACCATAAAATTTAATTCAATTTCAGGTATCGAACTTTTGAGAGTTTCAAAACTAATTTATTGGATGTCACTTCATTGTCCATTGAATTATCAGTAAGTTCGGAATTTTTTGGAAAAAGAATTATTGGACGAAAATTGGAGATTGGAAAAGGAAAATTCGGATCTAATGGCAAAATGATGATTTATGGGCCAAGGATTTAGTTTTAAAGGAAAATATCATTAAGAAGATATTTTGGAGACAAAAAGTGTGTGAAAAGTGTAAAATGCCCTTGTATTTATGGACTACAAGATAAAAGAAATAAAGGAAAGGAGGATAGAATTTTAGGAGAATGTGTTGGATTTGCAATGATGAAGATTTAGGAAAAATCTTAGAAAATCTCTATCTCCTCTCTTCCCCCCTAGACGCTGAATCCTCCTCCTCCTCCTCCTCCTCTCTGTCTCTCTCTCTCATTTTGCCTTTTCTTCTTCTTCTCCATTTCCTCCATTTCCTCCATTTTCTTCATATTCTTCATCTTCTTCCTCTTCTTTCTTCTTCCTTGGGTGACCACCATCACCGCCCTCATCACCGCCATCCACCATTGTCACCACCACTCATACGCCATGTCCTCGACACCGTCGCCATGAGCTTGTTGTTGCCGAAAAACCCGTGAGTTAACTCATAATCATTGATTATGAAGTTGATTGCATTTAGGGGTAGTTTAGTTTAGGGCTAATGGTAGTCAGTGGCCTTTAATGATAGTTTAGCTCTAACTAAGGTTAATGATGGATTAGATTAAGGCTAACAGAGATTAGTCTTAATTAAGAATAGTTAGTTTAATTAATCGTCTTTAGATTAATTAATTATAATTAGCTTAATTAATCTTATTTAGTTTAATTAATTGTAGTTAGTCATATTTAATCGCGGTTAGTGTAATTAATCTCCATTAGCTTAATTAATCGCGTTTAACACTAATTAATCACGATTAGTAGAAATTAATGACGGTTTAGCCATTAAGTAGAAGTATATGTTTGATTTATTAGATGAAATTATGCATAATTATGATTGTCTAAGCTCGTAATGTCATGTTATTGATTGCTCAAATCATGAGCTTAAATGATATTTTCAAATAAGGTTTATTTGAAAAGAAAATGACAAACTTTGAAGTGTCGTGTTTGGACACTGAGTTTTACATGTTAAATGAGGCAATGGGGTTTCAAAATGAAAGTGTGCAAAGTTTGGTGAGTTGATTTTAACTACATGACCACATGCAATTATTTCACCAGAATTTTAAATATGAAGATTTTCCAAGATTTGTTATTTAAACATGAACTCATTTACACTGGGTTAATTAATGGTAGATAAAAATTGGCTTGAGTGTTGGTGTGCTTGTATGGTCACTTAATTGAACCCATCACCTAATGGCAGTTTGGGGACAATGCCCAATGTTTATCGGATGCTAGGCAGGGGTTTAGATGCCAAGTCACGGTTGATATCAAATTGATACTCCTTATGAAATGCTGTCTAGGCGGGGGTTCTAGATGATGCCACCCCTGATGGGGTGGGACAATGCTTGGTCATGCCAGGAAACTGTCAACTCGTGTGTTAGCCATGACCCGATGTGTCATAATAATCGGAACACGTGTGAATGATTATGATGCATTGTGCCTGATTATGGAGTTAAAATTGTTAGACACGGTATGAGATAGGCTCAAAATGGGTTTTACCTTATAATTGGGATCCGTGTGAATGCTTGGGGCATGAAAGTTATGTGTTTTGATTTTTAAGCATGCATGTTGCATTGATAATGGCATATGCGATGTACTAATTTGTAGGGGTGTGCCAAGGTGAGGTAAGTTTGTATATCGTACGTATTTAAGCTGCCTTCAAGACAAATTTACATCATACTCGGGGCTTAGACTATTAACTCATTGAGATTTTTATCTTACCCCACCATTGTTAAATATTTTTAGGCTCGTAGTATGGAGAACTGTCATGTGCGGTTAGGGGTCTCGATGGACCAAGACACGGGTGTGCCTAGTGTCACTTTTGGTCAACCTCGTCGTTAGTGAAGTTTAGGTTAACCTTGACCTTATAGGTTTTGAGATGGTCAATGGGGAGTGTCCGCAGAAAGGCTTGTAATTACTAAACTTCCTAGGATTAACAGTTTATAAATTAAAGTGTTGTTTTAGAATGGTTGATGTGTTTACTATCCCTATTATTGGATTGGTTGATTGGGTGTTTATCTCAATTGCTTCCACATGTGTTTATTTGAAAGATAAAAAGGATGGGTTAGCGATGCATGCTGGGACGTTGCAATTTTAATCGACCGCTGAGGGATGTTCGCGCACTCGGGATTCGAGGTGTGACAATAATAAAATGAACAATGGTTTTTTAACAACAGGACTAAACATTTCCGTATAACTGATACTTGGTTGCTGATTATAGCCCTTGACCACTAGGCGGGTTTTGTATTGATTTATCGAACTATCTAGATGTGTCTTAACTCAATAAACCCATATGGAGACCACAACATTTGTTTTGGGATTTGGCGGAATCAAAACCTATGTTCCATTACGCAACAAAGCATTAAATTCTTCAAGCATGATGTCCCTCCATTTTTCATATTTATTAGCTTTGATGAAGCATCGTGGCTTCTTTATAGAACTTTTTTTAGTCAAGTTTACATTTGGCAATGGATATTTAGTATTGGGCTTTAGGTTTTGATGTAGCCACATTAGATAATTCTTGGTTTTTGATAAACTGGTTGTGGAGATTATAGTAGCCTTATGTGGGGAGGTGTTTGAAAAAGCCACATTAAAACTTGTACTAACAATTTATTTTTCAAAGATGGGTGGGGAGGTGTTAAAGGGTAGGGTAGAAGGCATGATATTACCACGAACACTATGGTTTGTGTGGGAGGGCATACAGCTGTGGAGATCATCAACCAAGAATGTGATGGTGGTGAGGATGTTTCAGAAAAAAATGTGAACCAAGTGTGGCGATGGAAACATTTTTTCAATAAAATGAGCGTTGCAATGTACATGTATCCAATTTTATAATCTAAACAACGGTAATCAACATGCAATAGACTATATCCTAAGAACACACATTGATTAGAATGGAGTGAAAATTCATGCGAATTGTATGGCCTTAATAAAAGGAAAACGACACAATCAAATATTTTAGAAAACTTGTAATCTTGTTGTTGATGGAAAATGATTTGAAAATGTGAGATACTATTTAAGAGTAGTGTGGGCAACCCATTAATAAGGTAAATTGTGGTTTCAAAAGTATAAAGCCAATACTTAAGTAGAAAAGATGCATGGGCCAATAACATAAGCTAGTATCTACAATATTACGAATTTTTCGCTTAGTTGCTATGTTTTCCTTGTGAGTGTGTGGGCATGCTACTCAATGGAGAATTCCATCTTCTGAATATATATATTCAATATTCTAATGATACTTGATTTTTAGTCAACATGTCAGCAAAATGTAAAATGTTGAGATTGGGGTTTCTGATTGCAACAAAACCATTTTCTCGATCAAAAAGTGTCATGTTTCATTTCTTTTTCATTGGCCCATCATTTGTGGGTAATTTCTTTATAATTTCCATCAAAAACTCAAAAAATCAAAACTTGGCTTTTTTGGTCAACTATTTAATAAAAAGTCAACTCATAGTCAAAATTTGATTTTTTGCACAAAAAGTTCCTAAATAGTCTCAACTTCATTTTGACCAAGAAAAATTTCAAAAAAAAAGAAAACGAAGTTTTGACCATAAATCGACCTCTTTAATTATTAATCACTGACCGAATTTTTTAAAAAAAATTGAAAATCCACACATCACTTTATTTTAGCATCAATTTGACATTGGTCATAAAAATTTCTCAAAACTCGATTAAGAGTCTATTTTTCTGAATTTTTCGAATTTAGGTTCGGAGTTGGCCAAAAATGACATTACTTCCTTTCTAGTCGTATTTTGACTAAGCTTCTTTTATAAAATTTGATCAAGAGGTCACTTCAAGATCACTCATGTGACCATTTCAATGATTTGGCCTATCGAGACAAAAATTTCCATTTTTAGCCCTAATTAGGAGTTTCGATCAATTCTTCATGATTGACGAGATAGTACCTCTAATCAACTTGTTCTTTTAATGTCAATCCAAATATGGGGTTAATTTTGGCAAATTTACATGGGAGTTTCTCAATTTTGCAAATTTGGCACATCCATAGGTTGCGAAGTAGGGTTAATGTGTTTCGATTGATCTAATTTAACTTGACTTATTCTAGACTAAGATTTAATTTGATGAATTGAAATTTAATTTGAACATTGAACTTCAATTCCATTTTGATGTCTAGTTTGTGTCTTCATATCAATGTTAGATTAAGAGTGTTAGGCCACATTGAGTGTAATTAATTGAATCTATTAATATTATATGATATTAACAGCATTCAATTTCAATCAATTTGGCAATTTGGCATGAGAATTCCAGAAATTGCATTAATTGTTTGAAAAGTCGAATTTGACCATAATTTTTGATATTTTTGAGATAATTAGTTCAATTTAACCCATCGAGATGTTGTTAAAACGGTTTAATTGATTTAATTTGGTAGATTATCCCATTTCCCTTTAATTGGACAGAAATCCTTTACAATTTGGACCTAATTGCATAAAATTTTGGTCAAAGCCAACCAAAATTGACCTAGGCTAGTAGAACTGGTGAGAACTAGTTCAGACTAGTCTGACTAGCCTCTAGTGGGAAAATGGCTAGTTTAGCCATTTTTTGACAACTTTCCAACAACTGACGGCCACCCTCAAATGGCCCAGTCTATGGTTGGCCCTCCCATGTCTTCGATTCGCTGGAATTAAAAAATTGCTCTTTCGAGGGCTAAAATGACCAAGATGCCCTTGATCTTTTTTGTTTTTGTTTTTGTTTTTTTTTTTAATTTAAAAGAGAACTCGATCTCAACCATTCATTTAAGGATTCATCTAGGTTGTTAGATATGCCATGTCACTAATCTAATGTGATTAAAAATTTTAGCCAATCATAAATTTACTGAAGCCCTAAGCATATTTGATTTGATCTTATCCTCCCTCTATTTTTTAAAGGGGGCTATCATTTTTTCAAATCATCTCATTCTCTCACTCCCTCCCTCCCTCCTCTTCGGCTGACTCGCACGCTAGCCATGACTTGGGCGCCACTAGCTACTTTGACAATCTTCAATTCCTCCCCATGCTGGTCATAGGAGTCACCATCACCAATCCTCGTTGAAGCCACTTTTCTAGATACTTCTTTCCTTTGAGTGCAAAGACGAGTCCCTCACTGTTATTCAGCCTAATCATTTTAGCAACTCCAATCAACGATTCGACAACCTTGTTCCAGCAATCCACCACTATGCCAACCTCCTCTAGTACTCCCTCAGTCCAGTCGCAAGGTTTATTGACGGTTATCCTTGTCAAAGCTCATTGATTAGAGCTCATCTTTGCCTTGGCCAACTAGCCAATCTCCACATTGGTAAGGTGATCAGGCAATTCTTGAGCCTCATTCGGTGGTCCAACGGTGTCCCTAGGTGGTCCGATCACCTTGACTACATTCATGGACAAGTTGCTAAACTCGTGGTAGCCGATGATCGTCAAAAACTTTGATGATCAATTTCGATTTCCCTAAACTCTACTTGATCATTGTTTCGCCCGATTAAGCTTGGTTGATCGTATACTTTCTTTGTATCTCTTGTAATTCTTGTTTAGATTTTGTGAGGAGATATAATCGGCCATTCCTTGAAGTTTAGAAGTGGCTGGCTAGCTTGATTGAGCTCAAGCTTGAAGATAAATAAGGTAAATGCTCTTAAATGTGAATTTGAAGAGGCGAGATTGCCATAGGCGATTGGGGTTAGGATTCAAACTTTAGGTTAATATCTCATGTTTAGATGGATGATATGGACGATCCAGGATGGGTTTTGATGGTTTGTGATGATCAATAATAGATCAATTGCTGGTTGATTCCTTGTTGAATGCATAGATGCATATTCTAGAAATTCATATGGATGTTTTGACTGATTTGCTTTGCATCTTCAAATGAGCTTATAGATGAATTTAATTTCTTCGATGCCTTCTAATGATTTGTAAATGACTCCATGAGGTTTCCATAGACACATTGTTTGCTCAATTTGGCCTTCATTTGCCATGTCTAATGATTTTTGCAAAATCAAATCCCCTATTAGGAAATGGTGTATGCTCTGCTTCAATACTCTATTATGACTAATGATTGTTGTTTGTCAATTTTTTGGAATTTATTGTGTAATAGCCTTGATCCCAAGCTCGTGAGGATTAGCCATAAGATCCCAAAAGGATTGATCATGGGCCCTTGGCCATGGATCAATTAGTTCAATCGGTAAGTGTAACATCCTCGATTTCGACCCCTATTTTAGCCTTGACTAGTAGGCCAAAGCCTGGTACATCAAGGGCGAGACTAGGCCATGAGCCGATTCAAGGGTCGATCATGAACCAGTTCGAGGGTCGGTAATGAATCGATTAGCCCGTTCGGGAATTGGCAACCTAGGGATTGGTCATTAAAATGGCTAAATGGGTTTCTTTGACTCGAGACCCATTGAACCATAATTCCATGATCATCACATAGGATAGATGTTTATGTGATATCTATTTATTTATTGTGTTTATGTTATCGTGCATGTTAAACCGGTTAATGTACAAAGTGAGACCATAAATAACAACCTAAATCTCCTTATTAATAATATTAAGTCGAAACGGGTTTCGAACTCGTGGCCTTCCATCGTCGTGGTTTGATCCAATATTATAGTGGTTAACTGACTGGCTATAAATACATAGGGGTTAATTACTATTCATAATATTGGACCACTCCATTATGCATGTGATGCTGTGGGGTTGGAGCCAAATGATTTCTAATAACTGTCAGGTGAGGAAATCGTTTGTGCTTTCAATACTTACATGAGATGATGGGCTAGACTTAACTATGATCATGATACCAATAACTGTTAGGTGAGGCTTTCATGGTCTAGAGGTCAAAGTTATGATTGGGACTCGCATATGATGCGTTGAACAAGTTGGTTCACTCACTAAGTTCATAGAACACCAATAACTGCTAGGTGAGGTGGGCTTTGGGCTAGTGGGACTCTAATCCCCACTAGTAATCTTTACTCGACAAAGATTACCGCTTCCCATCTTAAGGAGTATGGGATTTGAATGTAAATTTAGTGGGATGATCTATTTCATTTAAATGCCAAAATAAAATAGTTATTTTGAAAGATACAACGGCTAACAATTTATTTTCTGCAACAGATATATTATTAATCTGAAAATGGTGACCACAAACCCACTTGCTTCTATACTTGATAAGAATTGTTTGACTGGACCCGATTTCACTGACTAGGTGAGGAATTTGAGAATTGTTCTCAATTTAGAAAAAAAATGGGTATGTGCTTGATGAAAAGATGCCAACCTCATTTCCTAATAATGAAACCCAAGAGGAGTGTGTCACTTATGATAAGTGGCGTGATGATGACTTAAAATTTAGGTCATATATGCTTGCTTCGATGAATAATGAATTACAAAAGAAGTATGAATCTATGGAAGATACTAGGTCGATCATTTTGAACTTAAAATGAATACTTTGATGAGAATGGTCGAACATTTAGATATGAGATATCTAAAGCATTGTACCGTATGGGGATGGCTGAAAGATCATTAGTTAATGATCATGCTTTGAAAATGATATGGCACATTGAAGAATTGGCTAGGCGGAATCTCATTATGGATAATGAGTTAGCTGTGGATTTGATCCTCCAATCTTTACCCGATTCCTTCTCTGGTTTTGTCCAAAACTTCCACATGCATAAGATAGAGAAAACTCTTGCTGAGTTACATAGCATGTTGGTAGTTTATGAGAAGGAAATGCATAACACGAGGCCAAATGTAGTGGCTATGGCTAAGGCTTCTTCTTCAAAGGGTAAAACCGTTTTAAAGAAGAATAAATGGAAGAGGCCTGCCAAACCTGTTGTGCAACCAAAACCCATGATTGATAACGAGAAATGTCATTACTGTGGTGTCAAGGGGCACTTGAGGAGGAACTATAGGAAGTACCTCACGAGCTTGAAGGTCAAGCCCAAGGACCAACCTTATGAAGGTATGGTGTCTATGCTTATTGAAACTAATCTTATGGTTAGTGCTGAATCTAGCTCATGGGTTCTAAATTCTGCTACAACTTCACATATTTGTATGTCTTTGCAGAACTTGGAAACAAGCAGGATGCTTGGGTGAAATGAGATTGTCCTGACATTTGCCAATGGAGCAAGAGTTGATACGTTAGCTATAGGGACTTTTTGTTTATGTTTGCCTTGTGGACATGTATTGGTTTTAAAAAACTGTTTGCATTATAAGAATGCTGTTAGGAACATCATCTCTATACCTGTTTGGGTAAAGAGAATTGTGAATTTTTTTTTTTGTTGATGATGTATGTTCTATTTATCATAATAGAAGATGTGTTGGTTCTAGCTTATTGATCAATAATCTTTATACCATTACAATGTCCGGTAATGCAATTACTGATGTCAATAAGCAAAATAGAATTGATATAAATGCCATAACTAATAAACGCCCTAGAGACAATCCAAATAAAAAAGTATATTTGGCATCTCCGATTAGATCATATTAGAGAAGACAAAATTAACAAGTTGAGTAATGATGGGTATATTGATCCATCAAATTTTGAGTCATACTTGACTTGTGAAGCATGTCTTCTAGGAAAAATTACCAAAGCGCCTTTTGTGGGACATAGTGTGCGAGTTGCTAACATGTTAGGATTAATACATACAAATGTATGTGGACCAATTAATGAAACTACTAGAGGTGATTATAATTACTTTATTACCTTCACCGATGATCAGTCACGGTATGGTTATTTATACCTCATGAAATATAAATTTGAATCTTTTGAAAAGTTCAAGGAATTCAAGGCCGAAGTTGAGAAACAAACAAGAAAATGTATTAAGGCTCTTTGATTGAATCGATGAGGTGAATACCTTAGTACTGAACTCCTGGACTATCTTAAAGAGAATGGCATTTTATCACAATGGACATCTCTTGGAACTCCAATGGCATTTTATCACAATGGACACCTCTTGGAACTCCAATGGCATTTTATCACAATGGACACCTCTTGGAACTCCAAAACATAATGGTGTATCTGAATGAAAAAATCGTACTTTATTAGATATGGTGCAATCTATGATGAGTTACACCGATTTGCCAATATCCTTTTGGGGATATGCCCTCGAGACAGCTGTATATATATTGAACAAAGTACCGTCCAAATCTATTCCAATTACGCCTTATGAGATATGGCATAGTAGAAAACCTAGTCTTAATCATATTAAGATTTGGGGTTGTCCAACTTTCGTGAAAAAGATGAAAACGGAAAAATTGGAGGCAAGATCTGAACAAGGTCGCTTTATTGGATATCCAAAGGAAACTCTTGGATATTATTTCTATTTTCATTCATACCAAATAATTTTGATGAGCAAGCACACTTTTTTTCTAGAGAATCAGTTCGTCCAAGAAGATGGTGCCGAGTAGAAAATAGTCTTACAAGAAGAAAATAATGAAGTACCAAACAACTGAGTTTAGATACCAATCTCTGATTCAATGGGAGCTTCTGATACACAACCTCTTAGGAGAAGTGCGAGAACATCTCGCTCATCTGCTCGTTATAGACACTCGGTTGATCATATTGAACAATTATTTATTGTGAATGATAGTGATCAACCGATGATCCTAAAACCTATGAGGAGGCAATGTCAGACATCAATTATGGTAAATGGCTAGAAGTCATGAAATTCGAAATGGATTCAATGTATTCCAATGAAGTTTGGACCTTAATTGACATCCCTGATGGTATTATACCAATTGGCTGTAAATGGATCTTCAAGAGGAAGATGCAAAGCACGCCTGATGACGAAAGGATATCATTAGAAAAAAGGAATTGATTATGACGAAACTTTCTCACCTATGGCCATGCTAAAATCCATTCAGATTATGGTGGCTATAGCTGCACATCTAGATTATGAGATATTCCAGATGGATGGTCAAAACGGCTTTTCTGAATGGTTTTCTCGAGGAGGACATCTATATGGAATAGCCATGGGGTTTTGAATCCAATAGTGAAAAATGGAAGATGTGTAAGCTTAAGAGATCCATTTATGGACTCAAACAAGCTTCCATAAGTTGGAATATCTGTTTTGATGAGGTAGTCAAATCATTTGGCTTCATCAAAAATCCGGATGAACCTTGTGTATAGAAGAAGATTAGTGGGAGTGCAATTACATTTCTAATTTTGTATGTCGATGATATACTTTTGATTATAAATGATGTACCGATAATATCATCGATAAAACTATTCTTGTCATAGAAATTCTCCATAAAAGATTTAGAAGAGGCAACCTACATTTTAGGTATCAAGATTTGTAGAGATAGATCAAGACGATTGATTGGCCTCTCATAGTCTACATACATAGACAAAGTGTTAACACGTTTTAACATGCAATGTTCCAAAAGAGGATTTATTGCATTTTAGGCAAGGGATTCGTCTTTTTAAGGAGATGTGTCCCAACACTCTTGAAGAAAGAGAGTGGATGGCGAAGATATCATATGCATCCGCTATTGGAAGCATAATGTAGACTATGCTATGTACTAGACCTGATATTGTGCATGCTATAAGTATTACTAGCAGGTATCAGTCTGATCTAGGAAATGAGCACTAGATAGCAGTCAAGAATATTCTTAAATACTTGCAAAGGACTAAAGATTTATTCTTGATATATGGAGAAGGATAATTTAAAGTTATAGCTTATACAGATTCCGATTTTCAATCGGATCCTAATGATTATAAGTCTACATCTGGGTTTGTCTTTACATTCAATAGTGACGTAGTTAGTTGGAAAAGTTCTAAACAAAGCATAACTGTCAATTCCACCATTGAGACAAAGTATGTAGCTACTTCTAAAGCAACAAAGGAAGCCGCTTGGATGAAGAAGTTTATTTATGAACTTGGAGTCGTTCCCTCAATTGAGCAACCGATTACATTGTTTTGTGACAAAAATGAGGCGATAGCTCAAGCCAAGGAACTAAGGTCTCACCAAAAGGCCAAGCACATTGAGAGACGCTTCTATCTCATCAGAGAAATTGTTGGGAGAGGTGATATCGCCTTACATGCCTTAGCCGAAAACGTGGCAGATTCCTTCATTAAGGCCTTACCTTAGTCTTCTTTTGAAAGGCATATTGACAAAATAGGTTTGAGGTACCGGACAAATTGGCCTTAGTGCAAGTGAGAGATTGTTGGATGTATGCCATAAAGCTACTATGTTATAGTTATATGTTAGGGATTTCAATTGTACTATCGTTATTATTATTTAATTAATGGCAATGACGTATTCAATCATTTGTCCAATTATTTTATATTTATGAATGATTCCATAAGATCAATTGCAACTAGACCTATTCTTGAGACATTAAGAATATATGTGACGGGTTCATAGTTAGACTGAATCTTTAAATCGTTCCCGGTCAATGGGTTATTGAGTGGATATTAATAATCTTGTTGAGACCGGTGTGTTCATAACTTCACCATTAAGTATTGGATACTTAAGGGAATAATGAGTCACAAGTCATTAGGTATTGTGATGCCTGAGTTAAGAACACAAGTATTTGTATTAGACAAGTTCACTGAACGTGACGCATATGGAACGATTAGTGATATGGAAGCTTTTAGTGTGGTCAATGTCTAATTGTTCATGCTTTGGTCTTGTGTAAATAATCCCTAGACCTGAGACACAATGTTAACTTATGTGTCGAACAACTATGTTTCACAGGTGCACGTAATGCCAGGTCATTGATCCGTCTTTGTACCTGATGGTCATATTTTGTTCATATACAAAGTTGCACGTGTGCGCAATATGGAATCTATCTCCTTATTACATACAAAGTATAATAATGATGTCCTATGCGATCTAATTATAATAATGCATTGAAATCCTCGGCTGGGGTTGTAAACAATAATAAATTGTTTGCGTTTCGAATCAAATGCATGTCAATTAGATTTGTACATATGATCAAATTGGTGACTTGACAAATATTCCATGGTTTTTATTTGATTGGAACATAGTAAGACAGAGGGATTGAATTACACCGTAGCCAAAACTGACAGGTTCATTATATTCTTAAAGCATTCACACTATCTGGGTAGTCATGACATATTGCTAGATATCAATCATAGCTTGTAGGACCCAAAGATTAATCGGGACAATTAATTCTTTTGGGAGTACTAATGTGTTAGTACAAGTCTTACTACCGGCTTAATGATGAACCTAGAGATGTCACACACCATAAACAATTATGATAGCGTGGAGCAAGAGAAAAATATTGTTGTAAATGTGTTTGCAATTACTACAATTGAGTCGATTTGAAATTAAATTAAATGAGATTTAATTCAATTTGTATTATAGTCACGAGCCTACTTGCATATGATGCACACGCATGCCCAAAGTTGATGCAAGTTAATGTACCCTAATTTCACACACAAAGATTATGTTCCTTTTATTTTTGTTTTCGAAATTGATTAAGTAATTATTTAATTAAATAAATTATGCACATGGTCAGCAATTGTTGCTGACCGTGTGCAATGCACACCATGTACGTTCCTTTTAATAAAAAAAAAAAAATGATGAAGCTTCGTGCACATGCACGAAGCATGGATGGTCAACAACTGTTGACCATCATGCACAAGCCGCTCATGCATGATCGTTTGCGTGCATGCGGACGATCAGCAACCATTGCTGATTTAAATATATATTTTATTTAAAATGCAATTTAGGGATATAACAAATGGTTGCTGAAAATAGAGAAAAGGGTGTGTGTTCTTGTGTTTTTGAGATGCGAGAAAAAGAGAGATTCTCTTTCATTTGGGCCGTGACTAAAAAGCATCAAGGATATGACAAATTGTCTCCATGAGATTGCTAGCATGATCATAGTGGTGATTATCTGAAAGTTATCTCTTCCGTTCAACGTCCATTGTTGGTGTGTTTGAACTAGAAGTCCGATGTTTGTGGAGCTTGAACTGTAGAACATCCGAATCAATTCGTATAAAGCGCGCTTCGAGAGGTAATTTGTTTAACTCTCTTTTTATATTCAGATTTTTTTTATTAAAATGCAAGAACAACGCCTTCGGAGAATCATGTATAAAATATATCATCTTTGTTTTCCGCTGCGTTCTTTTGTTAATTTTACCTATACATGATTCATGAAACCCCAACATAAGTAACCCATTGTGGTTTAGTTTCTTTGGATGGTTGATTGAAAACTAAGATCTTATGGTTTAAGTGCATGAACTTTATGTGCTCTTCACATGTGATTTTTAGATGAATGGTTTAAGACCGATGCATGTACGCGCAGTATATCAAAGGGACACACTTAGACCTAAATTTTAAAAGTTGTTAGATCTTGTCCACCTCTTATGAACATAAGGGCTGGTTAAGTATCAATAGCTAAAATTAATCAATTAGTGAACATAAGATGGCTCAAAATGCGTGAATATCAAAGGCCGATCCAAGACCATGTCTTGTGTCACGAATTGCTTTGAAATGTTTGAACTTGTTCGATTGTTTATGATTGCATTTTTTGATTGCTAGTTTAGCATTAATTACGATTAGAATAATTCAAAGTCAACCCTTGAAGGAGGTAGCTACAAGGATTTGAAGATGGTTGAATAGCTAATGTCCAATCTGGCTTTGATATTTGTTTATATTCATTTCCTTGAATATGTCTCAGGTTTTCACTACAGTTATATAAATACCCAACTAGCTGTGGGTCTATTTTCCTTTGTACTTTGAATTGTTCATCCTTACTTCTTTATATCTTGTTTTTAATTGTCTTGGGGGTTTAATTTCCGCATTGAAATTTCAATGTGATCATCCATATGTGATCATTTAGCATTAACACTTAAACTTGCACACAAATATAAAAAGACTGCATGACTATCTTAGGTAACAATCCAAATCATAAGTACTGAAATGGTGATAATAGACATCCATTAGCATAACCCAAGTCCCTAAACCCATGGAATCTTTAGCTCCATAGAAATTGAGGGAGGTAGGGTGCTAATAGACATCCATTAGCATAACCCACATCCCTAAACCCACTGAATCTTTAGCTCCATACAAATCAAGGGAGGTTTCCCAACCCTTGATTGGGTTTCTAGCTGAACCCAACAATGAGGCTAGTGGCAACTCCCAGATAATGTTTTTAGGTTGCCTAAAATCTTAAAATGAACCACTGTCATGCTAGACATGGGTTTGGGGGAATCTGCACTCTCGATTGATGGACCTCCTAAACGAACATTAAAGATGATGCTTTTAAGCCTTCTTTATGTGATGCACCTTGAGAGCTGTCTCTTGACCAAGTATATCTAAATCTATTCCTTAGGATTAAAAATGAACCACTGTCTTGCTAGACATGGGTTTGGGGGAATACAGGTTCTGTATTCCCACCCTAATCAGACTATATGGCTTTTGTTCATTTTTCAAATTGTTCCTCAACTATGGTCCTGAATTTTTTGAAATTGTAAGGAACCATAGACCAATTTTGATTAGGAAAGTACCAAGTATATTTGGAAAAATCATCAATAAATAGAACAAAGTACTTATCACCAAAAACAAAATCAACTGGAGTAGGTCCCAATACAACAGTAAAAATTAAATCAAGAGGTGCTTTACTAATGCTATAAGTTGGGGGGATAGGGGTGTGTTATGAGATTTTCCTAACAAGCAAGAAGCATATGAATTGAAGTCAAATGTAGAACATGGCAAATTGTTTGAATGAATTAAAGAGCGGACTTTGCTTCATTGGGTATGACCCATTTGGGCATGTCAAGTGGTGATAATTGCAAAAGTATCAAGTAAAATGGTATTAGAGGATGGAGACGTGGTATAAAGACTCGGAGCCATTATAGTCCATCCTTAAGCGAACCTTGGGATAATGGTGTTTTGGTTTGCAAATCCTTCACAAAAAATGAAATGAATCAAACTCAAAGAAGCAATTGCTATCATGAGTAAATTATGTACAAAAAGCAAATTTTGTGTAATGGTAGGGACATGAAAGATATTCGAGAAAGTAAGAGATTTGTTCATGGGGGTTTCAGAGTGGAAGAACTGACATTAATAAAGTCTAAACCAACTCCATTACCTACACGAAGAGATTTATTACTGTTATGTGATGCAAAAATCTACAGAATGTCAGGCATCACATGGTGAGTCACTACGGTATCCGGAAACCAGTCTTGCTGTGACGGGGTAGGATGAATCCAAACCATATTAGCAGTAGGTGGAGGTGTATTGTTGTTAGACTCCGAATACCTAAAATAACATTTTGCAGTCGTATGAGGCATCAATCTTTCTTGTTTTTGGATGATTGCTTAGGTTTCCATGATTTTGTTAGTTGACTTGCCAATGGTATTGAGGGTTCTGGGTGGTTAATAGTTGGAAATTAGAAATCAGTTGTGATTGAGTGGTAGCGGTGGATGATTAAGAGGTGTAAGTGGTAACATTTACCTCTATAGGCACCGTGGCAAACTTCATTCGAAGCTCATGGTTGAGGAGCAATCAATGGAGTCCGGGAAAAGTTATCGGATCAAGTTTTGTAGTCAAGGCAGCAATAATGTTGGAAAAATCATAACCAATATTACAGAAGATAATGGCATTTAATTCTTCATTCCCTAGAGGACAATAGGCAGGAGCTAATTGATCTAAAATGTACTTTACCTCGTGGAGATTAGTTGAGACACATTTGTCACATTTGGATGTATTTTGAGTTGCATATGAAGCTAAAGAATGCTTGTATGCAATAGAGATCCAAAGGCAATTTGTAGAGCCTTCTAAGCATCAGCAACAACAATTAATCCAACCATATAAGGTAGGGATCAGGTGAAAGAGAAAATATCATCCATCTAAGAACAAGTTGGTCTTTCCAATTCCATTCATCATATGCAAGGTTCGGGGCAATAGTAGTGGAGCCCATAAGGGTGATGGTTAGAGTAGGATAGATAATGGTGTTGTTAAGGTATCCTATTAAAGACTAAAGCAACGGAAACAATTGGGTTTTTCACAATAGAAAGTTATCACCAGAAAGTTTGATGCTAAGGTGGTGTTGCAAAACTGAAATGGAGGTGGGAGATGAAATCGTGAATAGGAGAAGTTAAAAAAACTGAAGAGAGAAGAAATAGAGAAAGTGTTTCCAAGGATCCTATTAGTGCTATGATATTGTGTAAAAATAGATTCTAAGTTTAAGCGTGAGTTTTGCTTATCTTTTAACTCTAGGATATTGTTTGTATTTAAGGCTAATATCACGAAAAATCACAAACTAGTACACATATGATAAATGTACCCCAAATTAGTATACTTGTAGCAAATTGATCAACTACTAGTTTTCATTAAATATTATAGTTAAATTGCTAAGTTGGATGACAAGTAATAGTTGACTGATGTATCAATTTAAGATTTTACTCTTTGTTTGTCACAGTTGTATCGGTTTCGTGATTTTTTTGTGATATTAAGCCATTTAATAGATAATATATTTGTCATAAATGTATTAGTTTGGGGTTTTGGTGATAAAAAAAATTAATTTGGAATAAATTTGTCACGAGCATACCACTTTAAGTATTTTTATGGTCTTTTGGGGTAATTTGTCATAAATATACCGATTTTGGGTTTTTTATGATCAAAAAATTAATTTTGGATAAATTTGTTATAAGTGTATCAATTTGGGAAATTTGCCAAATTGATACTATGGTGTAGTTTAGACATTGCCAATAGATCGAAAAGGAAATTTGCATCTCTAGTTCTTGTCGTTTCATATAGGCCTTTGACCGGCAAAGTTCGGAAAATACAACAAGACCGAAGATTCCTCAAGATTCCTCTGTTCCTTAAATTCTCAATAAACCCTTCGATTTATTTAATTGTTGTCCAAGGAATTTAGTGGTTCTATTGGCCTCTCATTCTTGGTGCCGTGTACAAACATAGAATATAGTCACTAATGCCAAGAAAACCAGTGAAAATAACTACCACGCAAATTATAATAATCCATTATTGCATAAGATAGAAAGCGTGTGCCAGAACAACCTTGTCGTAAGCAGAAGGTTAGGTGAGATATTTTTTATCCATTTTTTTATTTGATAGATTGACATGAGATGGAGCGTCTTTTTATGTAGTGGTGACAAGGCCCCATCGAGTCTCCATCTTTCCATATAGTATACATAAATTTTCAAATAAAAAAATATTTCACTCTTTTTTTATTTAAGAGTTTAACTTAGACATAAACATAATTAGTTACATCACTGGCTATTACAATTCGTATTTATTACAAATTTATCAAATAATTATCGTAATTTCACTTGGTGAATCTAGTTTTAACATTTTGTAATATAGTAATTTAGCATATTTATCAAGACTCAATTGCAGGATTAGATGTGACACTATACATAACACGTTGTTTAAAATAATTAAATAAATGACATAAATTTTAGTTAGTTAATTCTGTAATACATGTACTTGTATATACGTCGTATATATATGTACTTTAGTAATTTCATGTATAATAAGGAAACAATATTATAATATAGCATAATTATTGTATTATCATATTAAGCATAATACATATGAACCCGATTATGCAATGATCAATAACATATTGTATAACAATATTTATTCATTACACATTAAGTAAAATAATTATTAACAAGTTAATCTAGTAGAGAGTAAAGTATTTTTTACATTTTCTATCACTTTCTCATGCATGCAAGGCAGGTACATTTTGCTTGTACCAAATGATAATGTCAGTGTCTGGAAAGGACTAGAGGTGTTAGATAGACAAGGTTGTGGTTATTTTGTAGCTCAAAGTCGAGAGTGGATTTACTAACATTCAGGCTTACTATTGCCCATATACTTATTAGGGATAATGACATGAATGATCCTTGAACTTTGGCTTAATATGCAACGCGATCCTTAAACTTTAATTTGTTCAATGTGATCCTTGAACTTTACCCCAATATATAATATGATTTATAAACTTTTAATTTGTTCAATATGGTTGATAAAATTTTTGCACTTGTTCAATTTAGTCTTTGAATTATTGCCATTCCATTAATTTAAGTTCAAGAACAATTTTGAACATTTTCCATATAGTCTAAAACTAAATTGAACATGTAACAAAAGTCTAAGAATCACATTAAACAATTTTAAAATTCAAATACCACATTACACATTGAGCTAAATTTCAGAGACTACATTGAACAAATAAATAGTTCAATGAATACATTGCACATTGGGCCAAAGTTTAGGAATTATTTGTGTCATTTTTACAACTCACTGATCAAATTAATTGCAAGCTAACACTAAAATGGCGATGGTTGTGTACCTTGCACATGGTATATAGTCATTACTTTTAATTTGACTCGATTTATCACATCATGATGAATTTGATGATTAATGTAATTAATGTCCTTTGCCAACTACATGATATTCTCAGGCCATGAGAGGTAAATTTGTTGTAAAAATTATAAAGATTTCTCCTATTGTCTTACTCTTGGTCAATATTAGGTCCAAGAAATTCATGATTGCCAGCAACTGCTCTATCTGGTGGAGGAACTCGATGTTGTTGAATTGAGGATCTAATCTTCTCGAATTTAGGCCTCATCAAAAACTCAAAGAGCCCCTTTCTACTCTATAAGACTATTCTATTTTATATGAAATTCTTCCCAACTAGAGCCTTTAGAATCGGTGCCCCTATCTTTGAAAGGGGTCCCTCATGTTCAACTAGTCCCATAAAAGCCTAAGCCTTCAGTAATAAATAGTATAGCACACTTCTTTATTTTACCCATAAACTAAGACATATTCTTCATGTTGCAATTGATAGAAAGGTAGAGAATCATCGTGAGAATCAAGATGACTTTTGTAATCCCAAAATCTTTCTGGATACTATGTCTATATTTGTCCATTAGGTGGAGTCCACTTAAGTGTACCACTTTGCAATGATATGCCAGACTTGTTTAATCAATGAACTTGAGAATATGTATATGAGAGAGAAGCATTATGTTTAATTACTTTTGAAGATGCAATCAATTCCGCATCATATGGTGGAATGGGTCCCCACACTACTAGCTAGTCTACGGGGCAACTAGAAATTAAAATTTAGTGTTTTTTCATTTACAGCCAAGTTCATGGTATCACTATTAAAATGGTATAATTTTCTAAAATTTACCCAATCAATCCTAAATCTATTATACAAATGGCAATTAAATCATAAACTTTTCAATTTTTCAATTTAATTCTAAATCTTTGTACAAAATTCCAATCTAGTCTTTCTAGTTAGTTTTTTCAAGAAATTGTTGATGTAATGGTGTGCCAAGTATGACGATTAGCAATGCCTGCACAACCATGTCATTAATTTATGGTAAAATTTGTTTGAAAGAACTTATTGGAATTTCACATAAAATTTTAGAACTGAATTGACAAAATTAGAAAGTTTAGGATTAAATTAGTATCTATACAACTTCCTTTTCCTTTTGATTGGACAACTTCCCCTATAATTTTCAAGTTGCTTTTCTTGGAGAATTAGTTTACGGATTGCACTGGATCATCTTGATTGTTTTTGAAACGTCAAAGGAGGTTGGAATGGGCAAACAACATAAACCCTGAGTCTTACTATAGGAGTTTTATCGATTTGAATCATAACAACTGCTTATATTGAACAAACCGGTCACCTCCACCACACCATTGTTGTAGTGGGAGTAAAGTAAGGGTTCTCTTACGCCATGTCACAATCAAAGCTACACTGCTGGTGAAAGGAAGGTTTCTTAATGCCGAGGAGTGACTACGGAATTCGAACATGTGATCAAAGGGCCCCAAACTAATTGGGAGTATGCCTCACGCTATTAGTCAACTACCACGGCGGTCTGGATTCCTTTAATTTGGAGAGAAAACAAAGAAGACAATCTATCAATCTTTAGTAGATTGATGGCTTGACACCTCCGGCACCGTGCAATTTTAAACTATTTCGCTTTCGATTCATTTTTTTCTTTTTCTTTTAACGTAAGGAAAAAAGACCTTTAACATAGCTTGACATGGTGAAAACGATATACCCGAATATCACAGTTCCAAAACACACAAGTAATGCACGAGCAATGCACGAGGGCTATAATCAAGATAAGCTCTCAATTTTCTTTCTCAGATCTAAAAATATATATTTTCTTATCAGGAAATGATTAACAAGAATACAGTAGGAAATTCTTATATCCATATCTTAATCTAATCAGACGATAGAATATAAAATTACTTACAAAGCTATACATAAACGACAAGTAAGTCGTAAATTTCGACATATTTGGCCCCCATTAATGACTCCTATATGTAGCGATAGATTGCATGATCTTGATGGCTATGGACGGAGCGAAGAGAGAGGGAGAGTTCAGAGAGCAATCAAGAGAGATGATGGTCATAGGAAGGATTGAGCAATCCGAGCCATCTAAGCTAATTTTGGTAAATCTGAACTATGAATTTAGTGGGTGATGATGGGTCATCTATTGATGAATTAAATTGAACAATTCAGTTCGTAAATAGAAAATATTTCTGATAAAATATGCTTTTAAGGCCCATGTCTGTTAAGCACAATGATTGTTCTTTTATTTTTGTGCGTTGCATCGAATTAGGGTTTTCCCAAATGGATTGGTGGGTGACGATTGACACAGCGAACGGCGTGAAAAGATTAAGTGCACAGCTTGGATCCAAAACCTTGCGAAGTCAAGGCAAAAAAAAAAAACAAAGAATAAATTAAGAGAGACTTTTTATGGAAATTGTACTGAAATACAAAATGGACTGACCATTAGCCTTCACCATCCCAAGAACGAGAGAAGATTCTTTACGGAAACTTCCTAAGTGGTCTCATGAGACGGCATCTCCACCTAGCACAGACTTTCTCGAACCCTACCAATTACAACTTTATTTTATCAATCAATTATTTATCAAGAATTAGACTAAAGAATGACCATTAACTTATTTTGGGCCAGTTAGAAACCCGAATAGTATGCAGGAATGTATCTTACTCCTACACACTAGAAATTCATGAGTCAAGAGATTTGATTACACTGGTTAATCTAATAAATTTTGGTACGTTTTCCCTTTTATATAAAAACTTTTGTCTGCGATCTTCGACGATTTTACTGTCCTAAATCCTCTAACATGTAAAAGAGTAATCATGCATGGTGCGCAAACAATTAAGGTAAATGACCAAGAAATAATAACGATGAAGAAATTATCATAGCCAAAGATATAAAAATACGAGGAGATTTAAAGATTCTAAGCCGCATCGGGCCACATTAAACTTGGCTTTGTTGTGAAGCTTACATATACCTCATGAGCTGAAAGTCAAAATGGTAAAGATGCGATATTATAAGGCTAAAGCATACCATAAGTGTCAAAACTTGGCATAGCCTATGAAGCACCGACACTTTCTAAGAGTCTTCATGTCGTGTCAGACACTTCGACACGTGTCCGACACTCTCGGACAATCTCCGACACTCGGTCAACACGTATCGGAAAATCCGACACTTGGTCAACTTTCTTGACACTCTTCGACACTTGAGTTGGAATTCTAACATACGAGTTTCCAACACATGATTCCGATATTGACGTCAATTTTAAAAATTCAATAAATGAGAGGTCATATATATATATAATATATATAAAATATATATATGTAGATGTAAAAATAAAACACAATAATAAACATAATAAATGGAGAAAGAAGAAAAACCCAGTCTTATATTTTCTTATGACTCCCACTTCCATGATATACAATTCACCCCTTAAATTTTTTTTCCTCTTCCAACATATCTAAAATGCAAGTCTAGAATATGGATCGCTTGTTTTTCACCAAGTTATATGAATTATTGAAATAGAGTTAAATTTGTCAAATTGATGCGAATTAATTTTTAGTGTATACTCATTCTAAGCTTTTTTAATTATTTTATTTATGAATTTGATTCAAATTAATATAATTGAAATAATCATAAAAATGATAATTTATTATGTATATATAAAAACATATATATTTAATATATAACATGTCCCAATGTGTCGAAATTCTTTATTTTTTTAGAAATGACGTGTCGGCATGTCGTGTTGCGTGTCAGTGTCAGTGCTACTTAGGGCATATGTGAATATTTAAGTACCAAAAGTTCCAAAAGATGTCCTCTCGACTCTTGGAGGTCCATTCTCTCTTCTATTTTGCTGCGGGTTTCATCGGGCTGCTTCCACGTCTGGCATTGCAACTCCCTATCACTAGTTGCTTTATCCACTCGGCTGTTTGCTGACCGCCTTGAAGACTTTTGGTTTCGGTGCTCTTTCCGTCTTGGCCAATGTGGCTTTAGTTAGTCTACCCTTTTGGTTTTCTTCTTCTTGCCCCTCCTGTTAGGGTGTTTCTTTCTTACATCGGCACCCATTCACTCATTCAGACTTGTTGTCTCTTTGAGTGAAAGTTTTGGCGCCGATCTTGTGTACATTGGTTCAAAGTTATTTATATATTCTTACCTTTACAAAAAAAAAAAAGTTCCAAAAGATACACTTAAGTATTACTTTTTTCGAAAATTGTGACATTCGAGTGTCAATTCCAGCAAGGGTAATGGGAAATATGATGTGGTATTATTTTAAAATAAATTGTTCGTGGCTAGCCGAAGTTTCTTAATGCTCATCTAAATAGTGAAATTTTTTTGGATGTCTACAAATTCCCAAAATTGCCCTTCAAAAAACCATAGTTTATTAGGCACAGTTCTACATTTAGGAATTTGTGTAAGGATATCCCAACCAATAATAATATCTTTATCTAGTGAGCTAGAGCTATTTTTATTTCAAGTGGCTTGGCCATAAAGATAGAAGGCACATATGATATTGGTATTTGTGGCTTAGAGGTTGAATTATTTTCGGAGGAAAGGAAGTACAATTCTTAGGTTAATTATGAGGTTGATTTAGAGATATTTTGCTTGGCAGAGTCAAATGACATTGTTTTGTCCCAAAAAATCAATTTTTAATATAAATATTAACTAAATTAAATTAAAAAACTAAAAAAAAAGGAGAAGTCTTAGCAAACCGACAAGAACCTTCACAGCCTTCACTGCTACCACTGCCACCACCGCCCCACCATTGCCAGCCTTCACCACTACCACCACCCCACCATTGCCAAAAAGGGCTGGCAATGGTGGGGCATCAGCCATGAGGGCTATGGAGGTCCTCACTAAAGCCACGTATGCCTCTCTTTTTTTCAATTAATTTAGTTTTAATTTATTTTAATTAATATTTATATTAAAAATTAATTTGGGAGCTTATAGCACCACGTGGACATTTTTTTTTAAATTGCCACGTTAGTTAAAAAAAGTCACCGAAAAATGCCACATCAATAGTTTGATAAGAATTTCTCACCATTAGCATTCAAGTGTACCTTTTGGAACTTTTGACACTTAAGTGTCCACTCATGCCAAGTTTTGGCACTTGCGATGTCTAACACTCAATATAATAATCTATACATGCATTAGCACCCGCCTAGTATGATGATGCGTGGACTATCTAATTATGATTCGTTTATCACTATGATGCGAAACTAACGTAGATGCAACTTAGTCTAAACTTTTTGAATTTTTTTATTTAATCAACATAATAAATATGAAAGTAAACCCTAGAACACTACATAGGCAATGACTATGCATGGGGATGTAACATATATGAAGAGCACATTATAAGACCATGATATGCATGAGACTAAGCTAAGCTAAATAATTCAATAGAAACATTCATAAATGCCCTATTATAAACTCCTAAATGGTGACATGTTGACACCCATAATTGATCTAGTTGGCACGTGCTTGCCACGAGGGTGAAAATATATAATACTTGGGCAAAAATAAGCTGTAATCACGTGCGGAGCACATGGGTGCTATCTGAAGTATGTTGGACCATTGATGGACATAGGAATAGACATCCAATGAAATGAAGAAATGCCACATGTCCAGTTGTTGAAACACAACAATGGACAGTTGGTAGCCGCTTGTATGAACACTAGCGACGGATTTTTCAATAGAGACAATTTGAATATTACTCAAAGCGCCAATATAGTTAGCATCAAAGACGCACATTGCAGAAATAAAATTACTATTTGGAGACCCAAGAATGGCCATCGATAATTGCACAATCTCAAAACACGACTCAGACGGTTGTATGAAGCATAGGCGAAATGGATCTACGGGAATAAAGGAATATGAACAAAGGCAGTGGTAGTTACTGAAGAAGATGTAACTGCTGAGCAATTATCATACCTTCACTATAAATGCCACCAGTCATCTAATGAGAAACACCCCCCTCAACAAATCAATCAAAATGTAATCTTTTTATTTTTATTTTCCTGTACTCCACTTTAATTTCCTTAGCTATAGCCTTTAGATTCTTGTCATCAATTAGATTTTAGCATGTTCTCTATTCCGATACACTGCCATTGATTAAATTCCAATGCTGTATCTAAGTATTCTTAACTTGTGTCATTGATTAAATTCCAACATAGTTCAAAACTAGTCTTGTAACTTTTGAGCCTTGTCATCAATTAAATTTCAACTCAACCTAAGATTGTACGGTGTTGTTTTGATCAAAGAAGTTCAATTCCTTATTGCATGAGATATCATTTATCTGGAGTTGGCACATAACTCATCCCCTTTAATAAAACCAAAGAACGACTATTAATGAAATATATATATATTTATTTATTTATTGTTGCCGGGGCAATTCTAGCAAAACAGCATAGTAGATGACAGGAATTAGAGTAGCATGAGTTAACCCTATAACGCTACCTAAATGCCATTTTTCAAAACGGTCAATTAGGAAAAACAAAAAAACGGCTATTTTACCACATCTGCATCATCTTTCAACCTACATATATTTAGAGACGTTGGGACAAGCACAATATAGACTGCTTTGGTCGCGGCTCATTCTTACATGGACGATTATAAAAGGGAGTATGCTAGTTTAAGGCTGTGTGCGATTTATTTATCAGCATAACTTGGGAAACGCGAGTAATATGGAGTCAAAGACAAATCCAATGTTGGAGAGTGCTGCGAGGGGCCAAGTTTTCGTTCTTTGATCGTAGGGAGGGGACATTTGACATGCCGAAAGTACAGTACGGTCATATGGGTCAGTAATAAATGTATTATGTATATTAATTTATTAATAGCCCACAACCCTGACATTATCTTTTAGGAAGTACCACCACTTTCTGAAGTTTTTATGTCCAATTGAATATTCCGACATATGTTTAATATTATTCAATACTCTTCGACACTCTATCAACACATATCAAAAAATCCGATACCATATAAACTCCCTCAACACTCTCCACATATGAGTCAAGAATTTTGATATGCAAGTTTAGAATTCGACATATGATTTGGATACGCACGAAGTTAATTTTAAAAATTTTCAATAAATAAATGGTCAAAATATAAATATGTCAGAAAATAAAAAATAATAAAAATAATAATTGGGGAAATAAGAAAAATATAACATTTTTCCTCTTCCAACTCTCACTTTCGATAACATATAAATTACTTCCCAAATTTATTTTTGTTCTCTTCTCTTTCGATACACTCTGACATGTGAGTCTAACATGTGAATTTTTTTTTTCCTCCAAGTATTATAGATTATTGGAGTGGAATTGAATTTTTCAAATTAATTAAAAAATGGGGGATTAATATTTTTAATGTAAATTTATTCTAGGTTATTTTTTTATTATATATTTATCTAAGAATCTAAATCAAATTAATTTGATCAGAATAATCATAAAAACGATAATTTATCATACATATACAAAAATATACATTTAATATACAACGTGTTCCAACATGTTGGAACTCTATTTTTTAGAAACGACGTATTGGAGCATCATGTCACATGTCATGTGTCAGTATCGATTCTACTTAAATTGTCTAGCCATGACCAACTTAATGAGAAAAATGAATTATCTTTAACTAAAAATTTATTATCCAATACACCATAATCATGACGTAAGCAATAGTAATGCACGCCTTACCTTGTTTTTTCATAACACAAGGTGTCTAAGCTTCTCCACTTGATTTATCATATATCACAAATACATATAAATCACTCCATCAACATGCATCGCTCTGCCCATTCCATTTCTAATTTTTTGTCCTAAATTAAACATGTCTAATCTCTGTGTAGGCCTCAAAACATTAGGCAAACTTTTTTTTTTTCACAATGATAAATCACTCATGCATGCAGTAATCAGATAGTGGCAAGCTAGGTTGGCATATAACTTGAGAAATTTTCCATGGTTTTGGCATCCTAGCTAGGCGGTTAGGTTGGCATGTCCCATGGATAACTGGGAAGAGAGCTAGCTAGCGCTTGTATTGGTTCAACATATACCTTTATATGCTTGACAAGGACTATAGTTTCAGTCAACTAATAGAAAGAGTTTCACAGTACTCAAGTGGCTTGTGGTTTATGACCAAAAAAATAAGCGGTTTGTGGTTGGTCAATGCTTTTCTAGGATTCCACCTTTTGTCCCCTAATTGGGACTCGAACCCAATTCAATTCGGAGCTTTTTAACCGGACTTCTGATTTTTGCCGGCTTCTACGACTCAAATTCAGTTAATATGCTCGGGACTCGAACCCAATTCTTGCCAGGAATTCTAGGACTCAAACCCAAGTCTTATGCCAACCTCTAGGATTGGTAATGCGCTGACCATGAACCCTACCATTGGATCGAGTGCTGATTGGAATGAGCCTAGGGATAGACCTGGCTATTCCATCGCTAAATCTAAGGTCCATGAGTATCTTAGCTTTGTGTTAGACTATGGGTAGCCTTAGGATTGGTCTCGAATAGATCAAAGGAGAATTGACCATATTGGCCAACTGACCTGTCCAAATGAATGGTTTGGGCAAATATGGGGCGTGATGGCTGAACGTCAGGTGTAAGTGATTCGATTTTTCAAGGTGTACCTAATGATCCCTTCTCCAGCCTTAGAACTAACTTGGATGATATAATTATTTAGACTGCCTTATTAATGAAGAAAAAGACAAAAGTATGGAAAATTCTAGAAACCCTCATTAAATGAAGGGGTGAGTTGTTCTTTGAATAGTCAAAAGTCATGATAGCGGCCAAAATATCTTTGAAGATTCTAGAGAAAGGCGGCACACAAGTGGACCAATTAGAGAGTGATACACGAGCCCTCATTAATGACTGAAGTTTCTAGAATCGCCGAGTTGGCAACTATGGTACAATTATTTTCAAACTTCCTTAAATGTCCATTAAATGCGGCATATAGGTGGACCAATGGAAGAGTGAAAAGCAGGGTATCATCGATTGTGCCTAGGAGCTTAATTTGCCAAGTAAGGCCTTTAGTCATGCCAACTCACTTTCTAGGATAATCATGAGGCAAAATAGACTTGCCACCTAGGAAATTAGGTGGGACACTTGGGATCACCGGAATGGACCACTTGGCTTAGTAATGATAACACCAAGGGCTATAAATAGGAGGAGCCCCTTTTCATTTCTATTACCTTGCTCCCATTTCTTCCTCTTCCTTCCTCCTCCTTAGTCGCCTCCTCTCTCATGCCCACTTTCTCTCTTTTGGCCTCCAAGGAAAGTCACCCATCTTGTGTAGTTCAAGCTTTAGTTCGAGGTTCATCCAAGTAAGTGTAGTTCCTCCCTTCTTTTAGTAACATTCGAGATGTCTTTGACTCTAGGAAATCCTCTTGCAAACAAGTCAAGGGTAGGTTGATTGATTCTTGGATGTTTGATGTATTCTATGACTTGTTCATGTTCTTGAATTTCCTGTATGACTAGAATGAAGTCATGGTTCATAGCTTTCGAGCGGTACAAGTTGAGGTTCGCCCATAGCCATAAGATGTGATTGGGTATTGATGTGATTGGGTATTGAGGCGTACCAAGCTCACATCTTGGATTGGTGTAGGGTTCCTTTATACTTGTTACTCGAGCGGAGCTTTAGGCTTAGGCTCGCTTGTGATGTTATTGATGAGGAAAATTCATGATTTCATGGCACATGCATCATGTTTGAGCATTAAGTGCATAGTTCATGGCACATGCATAAGACTTAAGTACACCCTTAAGAAGGGATTAGTGCTCGAGCAAAGATAAGAAAATATAAGAATGGGGGTTGAGTCCCTGAATTCTTGGCAAGAACCAGGTTCAAGTCCTAGAGGCTGGCATAAGACTTGAGTTCGAGTCCCAAGCATATTAATTGGGTTTGAGTCCCAGAAGCTGACAAAAAGCCAGAAGCCCGATTAAAAAGCTCGAATTAAATTGGGTTCGAGTCCCAAGACGGTTCCGGGAAGACTTAGGTTTGAGTCCCAAGCACAAGAGAAAAGCTAAATAAGCATGACATGCATGAGCAAGAAAGAAATGCTAGAGTGCATAAGCTCAGGGCATGCATCATGTGCATGGATGATTATGAGAATTATCATTCATTTGTGCTTGAAGCTTGGTTACATCTTGCAATTGAATTGCCTTTGATACGATTTGCACGAAATGATTGACTAGTGTTGATGATGAATCGATGTTCTATTCGAAGGCTAGAGGCTATACTTACTGAGTATTCTAAGTACTCACCCCTATTTCTTTTACAAGTACTTAGAATCATGGCTATTGTGCATTTTGGTTGCCTTGTAAAGATAAATGCTACTACAATGAACATGATAGATGTAGAAACTAATATTACTTATTATAAAGTGACATTCGTTGTATGGATAGAAAAGGGCCTAGGTGAGATTGTCCGGATGCACTTCAAAGCTTAGTACTAGAGGTACAAGGACATATGGATAGGACCTCTACGCAGGTTTGACAATCGGAACTCGAACCTTATCGATATGGATGAACCATCTGAGGATTCGGACTAAGATAAGCATACTAGCCTTATGTAAAAGAAGAAGAGTTCCCAATTTTGGTTAGTATCCGCCGTAGCTGAGACAGGGATACCCCAAGCCACTTTTGTATGTAAGATAGGCTTGTAACAATCACTACTTATGCAATATATGAAGTACATTAGTGGCGTTTATATCTCACGTTCCCATGATATTTTGTGTCGAGGATTGTATGTTTATGCTTTCCGCATGTGCATAAGTAAGAAGCAAATGAACTCAGGACGGTGACAAAGCCTGGGATATCGCAAAGTAACCCACAGCTCAACCTCTGAGTAAAGGGGGTTGTGATAGCTTGTGGTATCGGAGCAAGGGTTATTACCGGGAGTCATAAGGTGCGCAAGGAATTGTGGGATAGAAAATTAGGAAGATCACATGCATGATATGTGATTGTTTGCTCGATTGTTCTTTCTTCATGAAAGTGATGATTATTGATCTCGATTGTATTATAGATAATTCCTCTAGAACTCTATAGATGTATTCCTTAGCAGTCAGTTTGAGTTCCCAAGATCCAATGATTGCCCATGGAAAATCAGCTTAGGACCCGAATGCTTCGAAAGGAAAATCGAGGCAAGACCCTCGATTTGATGGAATTCTGCAAGTTCTGACCAATGTTGGGAGCTTGATGGAACAACGGGTTCAATAGCAGCAAGCCTTTGTTTCCACTAACACCTCAAATGGAGATGGAAATGGAGACCATCCAAAAGGTGGATTGGTCGAACAATTCCTGAAATTAAAACCTCCAAAGTTTGTTGGAACTAGAAATATTGATAAGGCTGAGTCTTGGATTGAAGAGCTTGAGAAGATCTTTGATCTGTTAAGGTGTTCTGATGAAGATCTTTTTCTAAAAGTGCTTGAGATAGAAAGATGGCCAAATTTCTGCACTTGCAGCAACGAAACATGATAGTGGATCAGTTTGAGGCCAAATTTATTGAATTTTTGAAGTATGCTCCTTGATTGATTGAGAACCCAATTGATCAAGCTAAAAGATTCAAGGATTGCCTCAAACCTGAATTCGAAGTCAGCTGGTGCCCTTAAATCTTAAAGATTATGAGCTGTATGAGCGGGCTCAGTTGGTTGAGAAGGATTGGCAAGAACGCGTTGCAGCATCGACTTTCCAAGGGAGGTCTTCTTATTCGGCTTTCCGTTCTAATCAACGACAAGGTAAAAGATTCGCGCTAGGAGGAAAGCGCAAATAAAAAAAGAATAAGAAGTAGAAAGTGAATGTGGTGTTATCTAAAGTATGCCATAACTGTGGAAGACGGCATGGTAATGCCCCTTGTTTAGCTAGAAAAGGAGTATGTTATGGTTATGGCCAACCCGACCATATGTGGAGGGATTGCCCTCAAAGGCGACAAATTGTAGTGCCATCGCAACAACAACCGATGACATCCAGTGGAGTTTCTACGCAAGATAATCATTCCTCAGCTCAAGGACGAGTGTACGTGGTGACGCGGAAAGAAGTGGAGAACTCCAAGACCGTTATCATAAGTACAGTCTCTTTACACGATCATCTAGCTTTTGTCTTGTTTGATACGGGTGTAACACATTCTTTCGTATCAGAGAGGTTCATGCGTACGGTGGGATTGAAGCCCAAACCTCTTACGATGATCCTTAGTATTTCCACCCCGATGAAGCATGAAATGCTGTCCACTATGGGATGCAAAGAGTGTAGGATTGTCATAAGTGGACAAGAGGGAAGAATAGATTTAGCCATATTGGATATGTGTGATTTCGATGCTATCATTAGAATGGATTGGCTTCGTAAACAACGAGCCAAAATGGATTGCTATAGCAAGATAATCCAATTTAGTCCACCTAATAAAACCAACCATCAATTTATCGGAAATGGAGGAGGACCCTCAACGCCTTTGATTTCCGTAATGAAAGCGGTACGACTTCTCAAAAAATAGGTTGTCAAGGTTACTTAGCAACCGTAGAAAATAAGTTAGTTGAAGAACCAAAGTTGGATGATATCTCGGTGGTACAGGAGTTTCATGATGTATTCCCTAAGGAGTTACTAGGATTACCACTTGAAAGAGAGATAGAGTTCACTATTGAGCTAATTTTGGGAATGGAACCTATTTCTAAAGCGTCGTATCGAATGTCTTTGGTGAAGCTTAAGGAGTTAAAGGTGCACTTACAAGAATTACTTTATAATGGTTTTTATACGCCCTAGTGCCTCATCTTAGGGTGCACCAGTCCTATTCGTAAAGAAGAAAGACGAGTTGTTATGTCTCTGTATTGACTATCGATAGTTGAATCGAGTTACTATCAAGAACAAGTATCTACTACCACGGATTGATGACATATTCAATCAACTTCAAGGAGCGGCAGTATCTTCCAAAAATGATTTATGCTCATGATATCATTAGATGAATCAAGAAAGAAGATATTCCGAGACGGCCTTCAGAACTTGGTATGGGCATTATGAATTCACCGTTATGCAGTTTGGTTTGATGAATGCCCCAGCAACTTTCATGGATCTCATGAATCGAGTATTCAAACCGTATGTGGATCACTTTGTCATGGTATTTATTGACGACATTTTGGTCTATTCAAAGAATATGGCAGAACATGAGCAACACTTGAGCATGGTGTTGCAGACGCTTTGAGAACACGCATTATATGTGAAATTCAGTAAATGCGAGTTCTAGTTAAACTGCATGGTATTTCTGGGCCATGTGGTGACTGGTGAAGGGATATCAGTAGACCTTGCTAAGGTGGAAGCAGTAATAAATTGGCCAAGACAAACTACAGTTGCTGAAGTTCGAAATTTCCTTGGTTTGGCTGGATACTACACGAGATTCGTAGAACGATTGTCACGACCCCAACTTCATCTCTAGGGTCTTGAGTGGTAGGGGTTATTTTTGTGACATCTAGGCTTGTCGCCATGCCGATTCTTTTTATCTTGTATCATGCAGATGTGGAAATGTGAATAAACAACTCCCCGAACAAATAACAACTGGAAGATTAGGACATACTTCACACAAAACACATTGATTTATAATATAATAGTACTTTTACAAGCCCTTTCTCTACTGCCCTCTTTTCTTTTCACATCACAATACAAGTTTTTCACATAGGCCAAGGGAAATCCTATCACCTCTAACGTGATTGCAATTTCCAAAATTGACGTGAGACTTCCATGCCTACAAGACTGAAAGGTAAATGAGTGAGTTTTGGGGAAACTCAGTTAGTAAAATTCCTAGTTCTCCACTAGGAAAGCATCTTATCATCAAAGCCTAGCAAGTACAACACTGTGAACAATGTCGATGGCAAATCAATTGCAAATCATATGTCATGCTTTATCTAAACATATGCCATCCATGTCAAAACTACCATCGGCTTATCAATTAACATATCAACATATCATGTTCATGCATAACCGACATTTATGCAAATTCATTTATCGTCGTCCTGGCTCGACCAGGCCCTCCTAGCTCAATCGAGGCTTCCAGCTTTTTGCTGGGCTTCCTATCTCAACTAAGGCATCTCGGCTCAACCGAGGCTTCTCAAGGCTAACTTCACGAGGCTTCTGAGTTCAAGACCCAGGCATCTTGGCTCAACTATGGCATCTCGGATCAACTGAGGCTTCCCATTCAACGAACAAGGCATCGCCACCAACGTTGTGTGGCGACAGATGCCTTTTCCTCTTTAAATGCATGCATAAATACATCATACAAGCCAATTCTTATCTCTTCTCTTAGTCAACGCATGCATGGCCCGAAGGTGTGCTCATTCATTCGTGTGTGTCATGAATTTTTTTATACTTGACTAGCAAATATATAGGGAATGACCTTTTATCCGTAACTCGAATCAATCATTTAGTGCCGATCCCTGCATCGGACAAGGCTTGGAAATGGTATGCCTCAATACCGATCCAAGACCTCGAGACTTGGGTACACCTCGCTTAAGTGACGATCCCAAGCTTGACAAACCTCGACTTCGACCCGATGTGGATGCACATGTACCGAGAATGACCATCGGCTCACGGTTTCATTCAATGCCAAGCACAAAGTCCCCTGCATTCATATGAACTATGGAAATCGGCATGCCTTGATAACTTACCAAGACCTCATGGATTTGGGCGATCCCCATACCGAACAAGGCATAGAATCGACACAGCTCAATGTTGATTTAAGACATTGTGGCCTTGGGCGATCCCCACACCAAGCGAGACTTGAACCCAACATCTTGTTTATGCCGAAACCAAGGCCTTATAGTTTGGGGCGACTTGTCTTGCAATGAACTCAATCCGAATGAACCTTGGCTCCATTCCGAACGTGAACAAGTCAAGCACATGTTCAAGCACAAACATGAATAAAACCATACAAAAGATCAAACATCATACCCACGGCTTGACAAGTAGCACCTAACTAGACTCAACAATGGAGACTATCGTCCTAGAGGAGACTTAGGGATCTTACTTACCTGAATGAACCCCGGACTAGGATGTGAGCTACAAAGATTTGGTAGCTTGGCTTGGTGGCCAAAAGAGAGAGAGAGAGGGCATGAGGAGGGGGCATTCAAGGAGATGGGGGGGAGGAGAAAATGGGAGCAAAGTAAGGAAAATGGAAAGTGCTCCTCCTATTTATAGCCTTTGGAGCTATCATTACCAAGCCAAGTGGTAAGGCTATGGGTCTAATGTTTTTAAGTGTCTCGCCTAAATTCCTTGGGTGGCAAGGCTATGGGTCCAATAATTGTGGCCTAAGTCATGAGTTGGAAGGCTAAAAGGCCATACTTGGCAAATCTAGTTCCTAGGCATCATCAACAATGGCCCACTTTTCACTCTCCCATTGGTCCACCAACACCCTGCATTCAATGGGCATTTAATGAAGCCTAATGATGATAGTGCCAACTTGGGGCTTCTAGAATATTCAACCATAATGAGGGCTCATGTAGCGTGTTCCAATTGGTCCACATATACAACACATTTTTCTAGAATATTTGAAGATATTTTGCCAACATCATGACTTTTGACTTTTTCAAGGGACAACTCACCCTTCATTTAATGAGGGAATTCTAGAATTTTCCCTATTTTGTCATTTTCTCCATTAGGAAGGCCATCTAGAAAATTCTGTCATTCTAGTTCATTCCAGGGTTGGAGAATGGATCATTAGATACACCTCGAAAAACTGAATCACGTAAACCCAAGGTTTGGCCGCCATGACCCCATACTCGCCCAACCGTCCCTTGGAGGGTCGGTGCCCAAGGGGGTCGACATTGGTCAGCACCTTAGCCGGCCCTTCAGCAATATCGCTATGTCTATCTAGGTCCAAGACTGGTCCTCAGGTTGGTCCCTAGCCTAATGTCGAGCCTACCACGACCGATTTCTTTATATTTGGTCCTTGGTCCTTTGGTCAGTTCAAGGTCTATTCTAAGGCTATTCATGGCCTAGCACAAAGCCTAGGAATCCATGGACCATAGCATTAATGACGAAATAGTTGAGTCTATCCCAAAGCTCATTCTAATCGATATTTGATCCATCTGTGTGGTTCATGGCCGATGCATGACCGATCCACGATCGGATATCACCAATTCAAGTATCATTTCCTATCACTAAGAATTAAGTAGGGAATGATGCATTCTTTTATCGAAAGACAATTGCATTTGATCGTGTCGGATCAGTTGTGAATCGGTGCATAACAGGGCGGAATCACTCGTGGCCTGGCGCTATGACAGGTCATGACCATCTGCTGATCCAAAATCATCCCGTGACCAATTCTCATGATCCAAAAGTCATCTTATGGGTTGGTGATATGATCCCACCGGTATGGTCGGTAGGTCATTCACGGCCGGTCGATTGGCGGTTGGACCATGACCAATCATTAATTCCTTACCGATTGAACTAATCGATCACATGGCCAGTGGCCCATGGTTGATCCATATAGGACCTTATGGCCGATCTTATGGGGTTGGAATCGAGGATGTTACAATGATTCTCTAGTAATGATGCTCCCCTCACTCAAGTGGACGGATAAATGTGAATGGAGTTTTCAAGAATTAAAATAGAGACTTACAACGGCTCCGTGATCACAATTCCATCTGGATTAAGAGGTTTTAAATTATATAGTGATGCCTCGCATAAGGGACTTGGTTGCATATTAATGCAGCATGGTAAAGTTGTGGCCTATGCGTCCAGGCAATTGAAGCCCTACAAGTTAAATTACCCAACTCATGACCTAGAGCTAGCTACAATTACTTTCGCTTTAAAGATTTGGTGACACTATTTTTACGGAGAAAAGTTCATGATATACATTGATCATCAAAGTTTGAAGTATTTATTCTCCCAGAAAGAGTTAAATATGCAGCAAAGACGATGGATGGAACTTTTGAAAGATTATGATTGTGAAATATTATACCATCTTGGTAAAGCAAATCGAGTTGCTAATGCCCTTAGCCATAAGTCCTCTCTTGCACAAATAATGGCTCAAGAATGGAATCTTCTAGAAGAAGTCCAAGATTCCGATTTCAAGCTTGAGATTGGACAACTTGTGAGTTTACTGGCTACGATTAGAATTGACCTAGAAATAATATAGAAGATAAAAACATTATAGTAGGCCGACTCGAAGATTCAAAAGCTTCGAAAACAAGCCATGGACAAGAAAGGAAATGATTTCCACATTAGGGAAGATAGAACCTTGAAATTCTGTGAATGTTGGTGCATGCCCAATGACGATAAACTCAAGGAGGAAATTCTGGTGAAAGCGCACCAAAGCAATTATAGTATCCACCCCTAGTAATACGAAGATGTACCAGAACCTTCGACAAAACTACTGGTGGAATGGCATGAAGGCGGATGTTGCCAAGCATGTTGCCAAGTGCTTATCATGTCAACAAATGAAAGCTCAATGTTGCAACCCTGGTGTATTATTGCAACCACTTGAAATTCCCAAAAGGAAATGTGAACATATTACTATGGATTTTGTTCGGGGATTACCAAGGAGTCAAAGAAGAAATGACTCAATTTGGGTAATAGTTGACTAATTGACAAAGTCGGCTCATTTTCTAGCGATGAAGAAGATTTATCATCGGAAGATTATACGCATTTGTATGTACGTCAAGCAGTATGTCTACATGGAGTACCAGTGACAATCACTTCTGATCGAGATCCTAAATTCATGACAATGTTCTGGCAAAGTCTTCAAGCTGTATTAGGAATGAAACTACAGTACAGTACAGCCTTCCATCCCCAAATTGATGGCCAGACAGAAAGAACCATCCAGACATTGGAGGATATGCTGAGAGCTTGTACAATTGATTTTAAAGGAAGCTGGGACGAGCATTTGCATCTCGTCAAATTTGCTTATAATAACAGTTATCAACAAAGCATTGGTATGGCTCCATTTGAAGCATTATACTATCAAATTTGCAAAACTCCAACATGTTGGAATGAGGTCGGGAAAAAGAAGCTTATTGATCATGAGTTGGTGCAACTTACTATTGAGGCAATGCAAGTAATTAGAAAGAGACTTAGAGCCGCCCAAAGTAGGTAAAAGAGTTATGCAAACAAGAGACAAAAGCCTCTAGAATTCCAAGTAGGAGATCATGTATTTCTTAAAGTGTCTCCATTAAAAGGTATGTCTCGTTTTGGTGAGAAAGGTAAGTTGAGTCATCGATACATAGGACTCTTTGAAATCCTAGAAATGATAGGGAATATGGCCTATCGGTTGGCCTTGCCACCGAAACTTGCTCAGGTACATGATATATTTCATGTGTCCATGTTAAGAATGTATGAGCCAGATCCAGCACATGCGCTCAACTTCGAAGAGATAGAGGTAGACGACCAAGGGTTGTATATTGAGGAGCTAGTGCAGATCGTGGACAGACGTGAGCAAGTAATCAGAAACAAGGCCATTCTTTTAGTAAAGGTCCTATGGAAATACTATGGAATAAAAGAGACTACCTAGGAAAGTGAAGAAATTATGAGGTGCAAGTACCTTTACTTCTTTTGAATGTCCAGGTACATTATGAAATTTCAAGGATGAAATTTTTAAAGAGGGGGAGAATTGTAACATCCTCAAATTCGACCCCATAAGGATCGGCCATAAGGTCCTAAAAAGATCAACCATGGGCCATTGGCCATAGATCGATCATTTCGATTGGCAAGAAATCACGGATTGGTCATGGACCAACCAACCGATCATCTTCCGACCAAAAAATGTGATCGTCTTCTGACCAAAATTACATCATTCCCTATTTAAATTAGTGATCCAAACGGAATCTCGAATTGGTGATGTCCGATCATGGATTAGTAACGCGCCGACCATGAACCCTACTGGTGGATCGAGTGTTGACCGAAATGAGCCCAGGGATAGACCCAGCTATTCCGTCACTAATTCTAAGGTCCATGAGTATCTTGGCTTAGTGTTAGGCCATGGGTAATCTTAAGATTGGTCTCAAACCGATCAAAGGACAATTGACCATATTGGTCGACCGATCGTCCAAATGAACGGTTTGGGCAAATATGGGACGCGATGGCCGGACTTCAGGTGAACGTGATTCGATTTTTCGAGGTGTACTTAATGATCCATTCTCTGGCCCCGAAACCAACTTGGATGCTAGAATTCTCTAGACTACCTTATTAATGAAGAAAAAAACAAAAGTATGGTAAATTCTCGAAACCCCTCATTAAATGAAGGGGTGAGTTGTTCTTGGAATAGTCAAAAGTCATGATAGTGGCCAAAATATCTTTGAAAATTCTAGAGAAAGTTGGCACACAAGTGGACCGATTAGAGAGCGATACATGAGCCATCATTAATGACTAAAGTTTCTAAAATTGCCGAGTTGGCAACTATGGTATAATTATTATCAAACTTCCCTAAATGTCCATTAAATGCAACATATAGGTGGACCAATGGAAGAGCAAAAAGCCGGCTACCGTCGATGATGCCTAGGAGCTTAGATTGCCAAGTAAGGCATTTAGCCATGCCAACTCACTTTCTAGGTCTAATTATGAGGCAAAGTAGACTTGCCACCCAAGGAATTTAGGCGAGACACTTGGAAACATTAGAATGGACCGCTTGGCTTAGTAATGATGACATTAAGGGCTATAAATAGGAGAGCCATTCTCATTTCCTCACCTTGCTCCAATTTCCTCCTCCTTCCTCCTCCTTAGTCGCCCTCCTCCTCACGCTCTCTCTCTTTTGATCTCTAAGGAAAGTCGCCCATCTTATGTAGTTCGAGCTTTAGTTCGAGGTTCATCTAGGTAAGTGGAGTTTCTCCCTTCTTTTAGTAACATTCAAGACGTCTTCAACCCTAGGAAATCCACTTGCGAACAAGCCGAGGGCAAGTCGATTGATTCTTGGATGTTTGACATATTCCATGACTTATTCATGTACTTGAATTTCTTGTATGACTAGAACAAAGTTGCGGTTCATAGCTTTCGAGCGGTACAAGTTGAGGTTTGCCCATAGCCATAAGATGTGATTCGGTATTGAGGCGTACCGAGTTCATGTCTTGGATTGGTGCGGGGTTCCTTTATGCTTGCTATTTGGGCGGAGCTTTGGGTTTAGGCTTGTTCGTGATGTTGATGAAAAAATTAGTGATTTCATGGCACGTGCATCATGTTTGAGCATGAAGTGCATAGTTCATGGCAAGTGCATAAGACTTGAGTACACCCTCAAGAAGGGATTAGTACTTGAGCAAAGACAAGAAAAGATAAGAATGGGGTTTAGGTCCCCGAATTTTGGGCAAGAACTAGGTTCGAGTCCTAGAGGCTAGCATATAAGACTTGGATTTGAGTCCCAAGCAAATTAACTGGGCTTGAGTCCCAAAAGCTGGCAAAAAGTCAAAAGCCCGATTAAAAAGCCCGAATTAAATTGGGTTCGAGTCCCAAGACGGCTCTGGGAGGCCAAGTTTAAAAGCCCAAATTGAATTGGTTTCGAGTCCCAAGATGGCTCCGAGAAGACTTGGGTTCAAGTCCCAAGCATAAGAGAAAAGCTAAATAAGCACATCATACATGAGCAAGAAAGAAAGGCTAGAGTGCATAAGCTCAAGGCATGCATCATGTGCATGAATGATTGCAAGAATTATCATTGATCAATGCTTGAAGCTTGGTTGCATCTTGTAATTGAATTGCCTTCAATACAGTTTGCATGAAATGATGGATTGGTGTTGATGATGAATCGATGTTCTATTTGAAGGCCAAAGGCTATACTTACTGAATATTTCAAATACTCACCCCGTTTCTTTTACAGGTACTTAGAATCACGACTACTTTGCATTTTGGTTGCCCTATAAATATATATACCACTATGATGGACATGATAGATGTAGAAACCGATATTAGTTATTGTAAAATGTCATCCATTGTATGGATAGAAAAGGGCCTAGGTGAGTTTGTCCCAATGCACTTCGAAGCTTGATACTGAAGGTACGAGGACATATGGATAAGACCTCTCCACAGGTTTGACAATCCGAACCTGAATCTCAACGATATGGATGAACCATCCGAGACTTCGAACTAAGATAGGCGTATCAGCCGTATGTAATAGAAAATGGTTCCTAAGTTTGGTTAGTACCTGCTGTAGCGGAGATAGGGATACCCCAAGCCACTTTTGTATGTAAGATAGGCTTGTAATTATTACTACTTATGTAATATATGAAGTATGTTAGTGGTGTTCGTATTTCACGTTCCCATGTTATTTTGTGTCAAGGATTGTATGATTATGTTTTCTGCACTTGCATAAGTAAGAAGTAAATGAATTTGGGACGACAACAAAGCCTGGGATGTCACAAAATAACCCGCGGAGAGGTCCTATCCATATGTCCTCGTACCTTTGGTACCAAGCTTCAAAGTGCATTGGGACAAGTTTACCTAGGCCATTTTCTATCCATACAACCGATGACACTTTACAATAAGTAATATTAGTTTCTACATCTATCATATCCGTTGTAGTAGTATCTATCTTTACAGGACAACCAAAATGCACAGTAGCCATGATTTTAAGTACCTGTAAAAAAACATAGGTGAGTACTTGGAATACTTAGTAAGTAGAGCCTCTAGCCTTCGAATAGAACATCGATTCATCATCAACACTAGTTAATCATTTCGTGCAAACCATATCAAGGCAATTCAATTGCAAGATGCAACCAAACTTCAAGCACAAATCAATGATAATTCTTGCAATCATTTGTGCACATGATGCATGCCCTGAGCTTATGCACTCTAGCCTTTATTTCTTGCTCATGCATGCCGTGCTTAATAAGCTTTTCACTCAAACCCAACTCTTCCCAAAGCCGTCTTAAGACTCGAACCCATGCTCAAACATGATGCACATGCCATGAAATCATGAATTTCTTCATCAACAACATCACAAACGAGCCTAAGCCCAAAGCTCTGCTCGAATAGCAAGCATGGAGGAACCCCACACCAATCCAAGACAAGAACTCAGTACACCTCAATACCAAAGCACATCTTATGGCTATGGGCAAACCTTGACTTGTGCCGCTTGAAAGCTATGAACCGCAACTTCGTTCTAGTCATACAAGAAATTTAAGAACATGAACAAGTCATAAAATACATCAAACATCCAAGAATCAATCGACCTACTCACGACTTATTAGCAGAAGGATTTCCTAGAGTCGAAGACATCCCAAATGTTACTAAAAGAATGGAGAAACTACATTGAACTACACAAGATGGACGGCTTTCCTTAGAGGCCGAAAGAGAGTAAGTGGGCATGAGAGAAGGGGCAACTAAGGAGGAGGAAAGAGGAGGAAGAAATGGGAGCAAGGTGGTAGAAATGAAGAGGGGCTCCTCCTATTTATAGCCCTTGGTATCATCATTACTAAGCCAAGCAGTCCATTCTTGTGATCCCAAGTGTCCCGCCTAAATTCCTTGAGTGTCAAGTCTACTTTGCCTCATGATTACACCTAGGAAGTGAGTTGGCATGGCTAAAGGCCTTACTTGGCAATCTAAGCTCCTAGGCATTATTGATGATAATCCGCTTTTCACTCTTCCATTAGTCCACCTATATGTCACATTTAATGGACATTTAAGGAAGGTTGATAATAATTGTACCATAGTTGCCAATTCGGCAATTCTAGAATTAATGAGGGCTCATGTATCGTTCTCCAATTGGTCCACTTGTGTGCCGCCTTTCTCTAGAATCTTTAAAGATATTTTGGCCGCCATCATGACTTTTGATTATTCCAAAAACAACTCATCCCTTTATTTAATGAGGGGTTTCTAGAATTTTCCATACTTTTATCTTTTTCTTCATTAATAAAACAATCTAGGGAATTCTATCATCTAAGTTGGTTTCAGGGCCAAAGAATGGATTATTAGGTACACCTCAAAAAATCGAATCATGTACACCCGAGGTTCGGCCATTGTGCCCCATATTCGCCCAAACCATTCCTTTGGACGGTTGATCGGCCAATAGGGTCAATTGTCCTTTGATTGGTTCGAGACCAATCCTAAGACTACCCATGGCCTAGCACAAAGCAAAGGTATTCATGGACCTTAGAATTATGTCAAAATAATTGGGTCTATCCCTGAGCTCATTCTGGTCGGCACCCGATCCACCGATAGGGTTCATGGTTGGTGCATTATCAATCTATGATTGAACATTACCAATTCGAGATTCCGTTCCAATCACTAAGAATTAAATAGATAATTATGCATTTTTGTCAGAAGATGATTGCATTTGATCAATTCGGATTGTCTGTGTATCAGTGCATAACCGGGCGGAATCACCCACGCCCAGAAACTGCAACCGGTCAGATCAACCCATGACCATCCGCCGATCCATTCCATGACCAATTCTCATGATCAACATCTTATGAGCTAGTGTTCCTATCTCATCGGTATGGTTGGTAGAAAATTCGCAGCCAACACCTCGACCAATTCGTAACCAATCGATCAGTCAGTTGGTGGTCCATGACCGATCCACAATTTCTTGTCAATCAAACCGATCGATCCATGGCCAATGGCCCATGATCAATCCTTTTAGGACCGTATGACCGATCCTTACAGGGTCGAAATTGAGAATGTTACAGATTGTACGTTCATGCTTTCCGCATGTGCATAAATAAGAAGCAAATGAATTTGGGACAATGACAAAGCTTGGGATGTCGCAATATTACCCGCATCTCGACCTCCTAGTGGAGGGGGTCGTGAAAATCTTGCTCTTGCTGGACCTAACTATTATACCTTCTAGGCAAAGAAGGTGGCATTACTATATCATCCATCTGTAGTTATGGCATATATAGCATGTATCCCACATTTGGTTAGGGTATGCAACTAGATTGGTTCTACTCGAGAATCGGACCGCCCAAAAAACAGATCCATGAATCAATTTTGAATGAATTCCCATCCATAAACCAAACCAAACCGTCGTGTTTGGGAACTAGTTTTATAAGTTAAAAAGCAAAAATCCTAAATTCTTTTTCTATGAAATTCTAACTTCAGCACTCCTTCGTTCTTTGTTCTTCCTCAGACCTCCTCATCATTCTTTCCTCTTCCCTAATTTTTTTGTGGATGAATAGGGAATGGAGTTTTATAATTTATATCTTATATTACGTGTTTGAACTTTTTATTGTTTATAATTGCATGTGATTACTTGTTCATCTTATGGATCGTCATTTTTGGTGGATGGGGATTTCTATTGTTCATCTTTTACTTTGAACCAAGCAACATGATTTTGCTGTAACAAATGAACGGAAAAAAGAGGAACCAAAAAAAAAAAAGGGTAGACCCTAGAACCGAACTAAAAAAAAAAGGATAGGTTCTAAGGTCCAAAAACTGAGAATTGATTATAACAAGATAGGTTCCACATTCCAACTTTGTACCCACCATAAAACTGATCACCCATAATATTTGGTGGAATTGCAACAACAATATTTGGTTGATTTGCTATTTTGCCGAATGGTAAGATGGCATTACCGAATGGTCTCACATTATTACCATTAAGTATTGGTCCTATTGGCCTTTGATTTTCAACATTAGGGTATACTCTGCTATATATTTTGATTTGTTGTATCATTGTTATTCCCAACTACCTTATCATTAACTATATTATTTTTGTTACTTGTATTACCAAGGCCAACTTAATTAGGGTACTTTGATTTTTACCATCGGCGACCTCAGCCCTTCGTAATGTTCATGCCACCGGTGGCGGAATTTTTTGGTCTAAATTACCAACATTATTCAATAGAGCAAAGGAAACTGAAGGAACATACCCATCACTACCTAACTTTTTGCATCGGAAACAACTAACTTGGTGGCCCTAACCTCGAAGTAAGTTCTTTCATCATATTGTCGATCATGGACCTAATCACTCTCGGAAGATGATTCACCACATGATTGGTCATGTCATTCTATTGCTCTTCGAACAACCTCCTCACGAGAGCCACCAATACTAGGTTTGACTCCAATTCTCTCCTTTATTCATTGGTGAAGTCCCGTGGAATGTCAATCAAATTCCCACCTTTAATGGCTAATGATTCTAATCGAAGAAGCCTTTCATTGTTGTGCTGCAAAGGCTAATTCTCATTACTAGCGGTATTTTGAGGCTCTTAATTCCTAGTCTTTGTCATTGCACTTTTCTCAAATCAAACTTGATTTCACATCCTTTATCACAAACTTAACAAAGTCTTATCAGGTAGTGCCTTACTCCTTGACTAGTGCTACATTTTCAATGATTAGTTGTCTAGCTTGATGTTGCTTTTGCCAACTATTCTTCCCTTGTCTATTCCTTCAAAGGTGACAATTCCACCAGCAATTTGAGTTATTGACACAAATTTACTGGCCACCTATCATATGTCGTCAGCATCCACTGTCCAGATATTATTTGTTGTTGGAGCGTTTTTCCTACAACAAATATAGAATTTATTTCTTCTTTGGTACCCAGAAAAATTTGGGTCTTTCGTTGTTAGTTTATTTGGATTTGTGAAAACTAGTACGAGCACCTAGAGGGGGTGAATAGGTGCGAAAACAAATTTTGCAAAGTAAATAGTATAATTTTACTTTTAAACCAACTATGTTTAGCAATAGATTATGAAAAGGAAATTAGACTATAATAATCAAATAGAATTACGATCAAAGTAAAAGAGCTTAGGGAAGAGAATAAGAACATAAGGTTTATAGTGGTTCGGCTTAATCCAAGCCTACGTCCACTCTTCCGCACTGACAGTCCACCGACTGGATTTCACTAAGAAACAAAAGAGTTGTTACGGTATAGCTCTTCCTTGATTCCACAGTGTAGAAACTCTGCTACACTTCCTCAAGGTCTCACAGAAGTATAAACTTTCTTTTGAGTACAAGTTTACGCTCAACAATTGAATTGACAAAGAGCAAGGAGTTTCAGACTTTATAATTCTTCTATCACACACACACTTGAACAACTGGAACGTCTTCATTATATACTCCTCCATGCCTTCATACTCGTTGGCACTTACCAAATGAGCTCTTCCAATCTACCCGTTTGGATAGAATCAATTAGGGAGATTTCGAGTTATTAAAGGAATATGACGATAGTCCACCAATCATACTCGCTCATACAATCAGGATCTAGGTTTCCATAAGTAGAACCTTCCAAGTATGCTTCGCCAATCAACGGATCTAAATTACCTGAATTGAAATCAAAACGAATAATAGATTCCAAGATGTTATCTCCAGCCGAGAGATCTTCTGTAGTCAATAGAATCAAATCCTTAATGAAATACTCAGTTCTGGATAAGTCTTCTTCGATGGTCTATAAACTGTCAATGAGGTAGACTTTGAATCTTGAGTTTGGCGGTTCGGCGATCTTTTGACTAAAGAGTCTGTAAGTCTTCAAACTAGACTGATGGAAACGTTTTGTCAGCTTCAAAACACACAAGGAAGTTTTTTCCAACAATCTCCCAATTTTTTATGGTGACAAAACTTTCCTGCAGATTTGGATATTTTTTACCTACAAAACAGTACTCAAACAAACATGGATATCTCACAAAGATAATTGACTTAGTAAAGACAACATTAAATCTGCATCCACAGGAAATAGGTTAGTCCTATAAATAAACAACTATCTTTGCCATGAAATACCAATAGTGCTTAAAATAAACAAACGATCAAACAATCCAAATCCAGTCACAACCAAACAACCAAACAAAAGTAAAAAGTCATTCAAAAAATAAGATCAAACGAGAGTCAAGTCTCAAATTTGCACCATCTCTCCCCTTTTTTGTCAGCATTAAAAAAGGTAGAGATAAAAAGATAATGGAATTAAGGTTGCCTAAGAACACGAACGAGCTGGAAATCTCCCATTAACTGGACAATCCTTCTAGCTTCTTCAAATCCTCCTTCAGTTGAGCCACATCTTCACCCTTGGCATTTGCTTGAACTTGAAGAGCAAGGGCATGAATTTGATCATGCAAGGAAACTGAAGAGATTTGACTTGCATTCTGCAAGTTCTGAACTTTGCATCCCAGGGCATAAATCTGGCCTCGCATCTCCATAAGAACATCAAGCACTCTGTGAAAACCTGCTAAATTATCAGTTTGAGTACTGGCCTCTGCATGATTAGTAGGAGTATTTGCAGATGATGGCAAGCCAGCATGATCACTCAGATTTGGCGATGAAACCTCATGACCTTCCTCTGAGAAATTGAGAGGCATAGATGTTTTCTGGATCTGCAAGTGAGAAACTAACACCTTCACTAGGAATAGCAAATGAAGATGTACCTCTTTTCTCAGCAACTCCTCCTGTTTCAATGCCCTCATGAGGTGAGAAGTATGCTTCATGCTCTGTTTCTGCCTGTTCACCTTTACCTTCTTCTTCTTATTCTGCAATCCTTTCTTCCTCTGCTTCTTTTCGCATTGATTCTCTCTCTCCACTCATTTCCTCTTCTTCGTCTATGTCTTGATCCTCTCTCTCCTCAGTCTCTGAAACAGCACTTTGAAGATTTCTCAATGCAAGAGTAGAAATGGTAATATCATCCTCATCCTCTTCATCCTCCAGAACGAGTGTTCTTCTTTTCTTGGATGAAGCTGTCATGGGCTCCTTCCCTTTCCGTTTTGCAACTAAAGAACCTTGGTGTGACTTGATAGGGGTTTTCTCTTTCAATCGCTCCAAAGCCTTGTCCAGCTCTTTCAAACGCATTTTGGAAACCATTTTCAGTCCCACTACCATTTGATCACATGATCGAACACATAAAATCCTGGGAGGCTGAATATTGAAATGTCTAAAAAGCTTTGTAACAAGCCTTGAGTAAGGAAGTTGCCCTCTGTCATTCGCCATCGTTCTGTACATGTGAAACATGATTGTGCAAGGTAGAGAGAATTTCTTGCCAGCGTTGATGGCATACATCGACTTTGCTTCTGAGTTAGAGACGTCTGTCTTTGAGGTTGACTTAGGTCTAAGGCAATTGATCACAATCTTGTGAAGTAAAATGTTAGAGTAGAGGCATTCATCCTCAAGCACGAAATTCTTCCTTCAACCATTCCATCCCGAACAAGCTCTACTGTCGCACGACCAACAGACACACTAATTGATTGGAATGCCTCTCGCTCTACTCCAATCACATCCGCCAATGTGTCCATGTCAACAACATAATCCTAGTCTCAAACACTAAACGAAAATCTATTCACATCCAAGAAACTGATATTAGAATAGAAGTAAGCAGTAAGTTTTGGATATGCCTCAGTCGTTTCAGAACAAAATCGCTCAAGTTGAAGTTGAGTGAATTTCTCTCGCAGCTTCACATTCACAGAATCAAGAAAATCAAAGTCTACACTTCTCGGATTAATCACCCCTCTTTTTAGCAACTTAGAGTAAAGTCACTTGTGTTCATCCGAGCGAAACAAATATGTCCTTTTGCTTCGAATATTCGCCCCAACACCCATTCTAGGCTTGAAATGAGTGTACATTTTGTCATCATCATTCCCATCAGGCTGACTAATACCTCCAACACGTGGATCACTAGGAATATTCACAAATGCTCGATCTGCCGACCTCGCAGCAGCAATCTCCAATCGTTCCATTGTTCGCAAAAAGTGGGTTTCATTTCGATATCCTTTCTCTTTCAAAAATTCATCGATATATTTCAAGGGAGTCCCTCCCCTCTTCAAAGCAAAGTAAAGCTTAAAGATAAAAGCGGGCTTTTGAGATCTTACAGGTTCTGCGCCTTCAATGATTTCTTCCTCCGCTCTCCGATCACTACCTTGAGGTCTAGCTTGAGGAGATTGACAATGTTGAGAATGTTATGGGCTCTGCTTTGTTGTCTTGGGGATTATTCTTCCTTGGTGAGGTCAAAATGTGTAGGACCCTCACGCATGTGTTCTGGTCCCTGTTCGCGATCCTTGAAGACTTTCTTTGGGATGTCATTCTCATAGTTTTTGAGAGATTCCAAACTCGATTCGCTAAAAAAGGTGAGAACTTTGAAGATTAAACTAGAGAGTAAAAGTAAGAAAACGAAGGTATGTGCTTTTTAGGGTTTGTGAAGAAGACGACTAGTATATAAAGCAATCGAAAAGAGGCATACGGAATGACGTAAAAAGGAAAAAATAGAAAATGTCTTTTAAAAAATAATTGTCTTTTTTTGAAAAAAAAAATAGATAACTGTCTTTTCAAAAATAACTCCTTTTTCGAAAAGGAATGATTGCAATAATCACGAAAACTGGGGAAGATGATCGTACCTTTTCGAGATCAATCAATTACCAATTAATAGATAATCGTACCTTTTCCAGATTTTATTCGAGAGATAAATTTCAAAAATAACTTACAATCGTTGATCTTTATCTTCTGAGTCTAAGTATCATTAGACTTTTACTCCTAAGTCTGAACTTCTTCAGACTTTAAAATATTGAGTTTGGAACAAATAAGCTCAAATTGACTTTTCTCCAAAGGCTTTGTGAAGATGTTCACTAGTTGATTCTTTGACTCAATGAATTGAATCGAGATTTCTCCATTTTGAACATGATCTCTAATGAAATGATGTCGAATCTCTATATGGTTTGCTCTTGAATGAAGAATTGGATTCTTAGTGAGATTGATTGTGCTGGTGTTGTCACATTTGATCTCAGTGCACGAATCTTCAATTCCAAAGTCTCTTAGCTATTATTTTATCCACAAAATTTGTGAGCAACAACTTCTAAGAGCCACATATTCTACTTTTGCTGTAGAAAGAGCTACAGTACTTTGCTTCCTCGAAAACCAAGATACTATCCTGTTACCAAGTAATTGACAAGTGCCCAAGGTACTCTTCCTATTAACTCTGCATCCTGCTAAATCTGTGCCTGAATATTCAAGAAGAGTAAAGTCTCATTCTTTAGGGTACCAGAAACCAAGATTGGGAGTATGCAATGTATTTGATGATGTGTTTTGCAAAACTTAAGTGAGATTCTCTGGGATTTGATTGAAATCTGACATAAATACAAACACTAAACAGAATCTCAGGTCTAGAAGCAGTAAGATAAAGAAGTGAACCAATGATACTCCTATATAGCTTCTAGTCAACTTTCTTTCCTCCTTCATCTTTGTCCAGCTTCGAGGAACTTGACATTGGTATCTCTATATTTTTGCAATTCTCCAAGTCAAACTTTTTAACAAGTTCTTTAGCATATTTTTCTTGGTGAATGAAAATCCCTTCCTTCGATTGTTTTACATGAAGTCTGAGAAAGAAGGATAGTTCACCCATCATGCTCATTTCAAATTCATCCTGCATAGTTTTAGAGAATTTATTGCACAGATTTTCATTAGATGATCCAAAAATAATATCATCAACATAAATTTGAACAAGCAAGAAGTTTTTGCTTTCTCTTTTGATAAACAGTGTAGTATCTACTTTACCTTTAACAAAGCCATTTTGAATTAAAAACTTACTTAGTCTGTTGTACCAAGGTCGAGGTGCTTGTTTTAAACCATGTTGCGCCTTTTTTAGTCTGAATACAGATTTTGGTGTGGCACCCCTCGATGGCCCCCGATCCGTTAGGGTCGCCACAGTTCGCTCATCTTTCACTTTCCATACTAACATGTTACTCTGATACCATTTCAATTATAGCGGGTCCATACACTTGGGGGTTTACATTTTTCTTTTCAATCGGTCCCTTGCGCAATTCATATAGCGGAAGCACATCCATCAATTCCCTTCCCTATTCAGAAAACGATGCACACCAACTAAGCATTTATAGGTAAAAGCCGAACACTTTTATTTACTTAAATCAGATGGACATCATTCATCGGTACATCAAAATGCCATGGTTTTCTATACTTGGCTATACTTCAAAAATGACCGACATCTTCTCCAACAGTCGTATACTTAAAGTCCATCAATCAGTGTCGGCGTTCAAAAGTTCCTTCCTTTGCTATCCTCCTCCTCGCGGTCATATCCAGCCACTTGATCCATCTACTGGTGGCATTGGCAGCAGAGGTATCTTATCTATTTTGAAATGTTAATCCCCAAAAGGGGTTAGTACAACCACTCAGTAGTAAAGATCCACTAAACTACTCAATGCATCAAACAGAACAATCAAGGCATCATACAAAGTACATATCATCCATGCATTCAAGCATAACTTACCTTGCAGCCATGCATATGTCATCATACCATATGTGCATATACCATCATGCACTCATCATCAAGCATTCATGCATATATCACCATGCCATATGTGCATATACCACCATGCACTCATCATCAAGCATTCATGCATATATCACCATGCCATATGTGCATATACCACCATGCACTCATCATCAAGCATTCATGCATATCCATGTCATATGTGCATATACCACCATGCAGTCATGCATCTCTCATTATGCCATCGTGCATATATCACCATGATTCATATCATCAATGCTATCAAGCATACATCACCATGAGATCCATTCATGCCTTCATGATCGCATTTTCAATATCATATAGAATTATTTTACTTTCATAAGCAGATCATGCATCATGCCATATGCATACACCCATGCACATGATTCATTTTCAATTATTATCTTTCACAATGATCTCATCAGTTTTTTTCTTTCTAGGGACCAATGTTTGCATCCCACAATTTATCGCTCGCACCCAATCCTGGCATCGTGAGGAACCTCCGGGCATGTATTCAAAATACAACCGGGCATCCGGCCACCCACATTCCGGGCATCTCGCATCCCAACTAGCATCACGAGGAATCCCCCCGGGCACAAACCTCTGGGGCTTCCGAAATTACGCACCGACATAACACCAGGATTCCCCCCCTCTGGAATTACGTACTGTATACCACCGGGCATCTCGAAACTCCCGAGGACCCTCCGGAATTACGCCACTAGGCCACCGGGCATCCAACGCCCCCACATTCCGGGCATCCTGACACTCCCATGGCATTATCGGCTTACCTCCAACAGTCTCTTCATTTATCATAATTCATATTCACCAATTTATGTCTCACAATCAACATGGCACATGATGTAATGGCAACAAAGTCAAATTCAACATTTGATTCTATATGCAATGCCAATTATCATCACATATGTAGCAAGATTTGATCACTTAAATCAATATAATTCATGGGACTCATCCAAAACAAAATAATCATAAATTACTGCATTTGAAACTTGCTCTATCCAACTTGCACAATCTTAGGAATTAATTCCATTTAATACCCAAATGACCTTTAAAAATTATTAAAATTTGAACATGTGATAATCAAGACATAATGGAAAATATTTCATGAAGGACATTGCACCAAAAGACCCTCATATCATGCGGTATAGACCAAACATCACAGCACCATTATCATAACCACTTAACTTGCACAGTTTTCGAAACATTTTCAGTTAAATAGGAAAATGAACTTCAAAAATTATGAGATTTGAATATATTGTAGGGAAGACATAAAGAAAGATACTTCATGAAGAACATTTTGCCGAAATATCTTCATACAAAATGATATCACCCATGCATTAAAACTGATTAAATCTGAATATACCAGGTTACACGGTTTTAAAATCATTTTCGATTAAATACCCAAATGGCCTTCAAAATTTATGAAATTCGACTATGTTGTAGTCAAGATCCTAAGTTAGGTTTTTCATGAAGAAATCAAACTCAAATTCATTCTAGGTGATTTAATATAGACGTTTACAGCTTCTGTTTCAATACCGAAATTTCCAGATTTGACTATCTCCAAAAAACCATGATTTCACCTATCTTTTTTCTTATTTTTCTCTAAATTTTTATATGTTAAACCTCAGGATGTCCTTTACAACTTTTGTTAAGAAATTGAAGTGAAATTTCAATAAGAAAGTTACTTTACAGGCCACGAAACCACTGAAGGTCATCACAACTAATTTCAGATCTAGTCTCTCCAAAGGAAAATCGTTTCACCAAGAAATACTTATTATTTTTATCTCAAATTTCAGTATGTTATTATTAAATATTTTCTCTACAACTTTGATGAAGAGGTTGAAGTGAAATTCCAATTAAAAAGTCACATGCAACACATGAAATCACCAAGAGGTCAACAAAACAGTTTCCAGATCTAATGTTTTCGTAGAAAAAGGGTTTCACCCCTCAATACTTGTCCATTTTGTCTCAAATTTTAGTATGTTTTAATTCAAGATGTTCTCTACAACTTTCATGAAAAGGTAGAAACAATATTCCAACTAAAAGGTCACATGCAACACACAAACTCGCGGACGGTCGGACTGGTCTTTCCAAAATCAGCATGCATGACCAACGAATCTCTCTTCAAAGCTCCGAAATCTCATCCCATCTACCACAACCAAGACTTACCATCTACCACACATGCACACAGCAATGCAAAGAGTAGGTTTTAGGACTTCACTTGCCTTAGATTCAAGCACAAAACAACAGCAAATAGAAGCAAAGCAGCGACGAACGGCGGACGAACTCTCTTCCTTCTTCTTCGCACGGCCTCCTCCTCCTCTCTCGGTTTCCCTCTCTCACTCTCTCGACAGCTCTCTCTCTCTCTCTCTCTCTCTCTCTCTCTCTCTCTCTCTCTCTCTCTCTCTCTCTCTCTCTCTCCTTCCCCTTTTCCTTTTAGTTTCAATAAAACCCTTGCATGCTTCCATTTTTGCATGGAGGGACACTTGTCCCTAAGAAGGAGACAAGTGTCTCCCTTGTTGAAGACACTTGGAGGAGGCCCATCCGGCTCCTCTCCCCATCCATGCGGTTGACAGCCCAATGGGCTTCATGGGCTGCCCCTCTTGGCCCACTTTAGGCCAACACTTTTGGGCCTAAAATCCAAACTTAAATGGCCCAAGTTTATTTTTTAATAATACATCTTAATCCTTATTTAAATAAATACCTAATTGCATAATAAAATGGCCAAAAGACTTTGTGACATTAATCCATAAAATCAAATCTATAAAGTGCATAGTCAAGAACAAAGTCTTCATTATCAAATTGTCCTATAGCACCAACCTTGATCATCCATTGACATAAGGATGTATTTCTACCCAAATAATTCTCCATTAAAATACTCGGCATTAATCTATTAAAATTCTTTGGTCTAAAGGCCATAACATAAATCAATAACACTCCCATCACCTATTCATGGTTCATGGTATATCTAAGGGTTATTATGAAATTTTGGGATGCCACATCTGGTTTCCTTGGGTCTTCAAAACCGGGAGGTTGTTCCACATAAACTTCCTCTTGGATAAATCCATTTAAGAAAGCACTTTTGATGTCCATTTGGAATAACCTGAAATTCTTATAACAAGCAAAAGCAAGTAATAATCTAATTGCTTCTAACCTTGTTATCGGAGCGTAAGTCTCATCATAGTCTATCCCTTCTTCTTGTGTATATCCTTTGGCCACGAATCTTGCTTTGTTTCTTACGACTTTTCCTTTCTCGTTCATCTTGTTCCTGAAAACCCATTTAGCTCCAATGATAGATTTTCCTTTCGGTTTAGGAGTCAATTCCCAAACATCATTTATACCAAATTGCCTGAGTTCTTCTTGCATAGCTTCAATCCAGCTTTCATCAATTAAAGCTTCTTCCATGCTCTTGGGTTCTATTTCAGAAATAAGAGCCACAGCACTAGACTCTTCACGCCTTTTGGATCTTGTAAGAATTCCCTCATTAATGTCACCAATAATGAGATCTTTAGGATAACTAGACTTGTGCTTCTAGTTGCTGGTTGATTTGTCAGATTGTTGGTCTTTTTCTTTATTTGATTCTTCAACGATCATTTGTGCTGGTTTT